>NW_017307599.1:434351-447259 GCF_000935625.1 Nanorana parkeri
CTTGTGCACCAAAAGTTATTTTTTATTTAAAACAGACTATCTAGACAGAATAATAAAGTCTTTGGCCATAGAGTAGTTAACAACTTTGTATAAATGAAAGATATGTGGTTTTATTGTGTGCTGGTTTCCTAAAAAAAAAAAAGAGATGATAACTTAATAAATAACCTGAAAGCAAAATAGAGCACTTTATGGAGACCGTGACCTAGTTAGCTCTCTAACACAACAACAGCATCTAGGGCATGTTGACACATATTTTGCTAATATTGTTGTGGCAAAAAGGTTATAGGTTAAGTAACAAACACTGTGCTTCTAGACTGCGCCAATTTTGTCAGATTGGACAGTTACTCAATATTCTGTCTACATCAAACATGACAAATGTTTGTCTCAATCATTTATTGGCAAGGTCTGTAAGAAAGCTACATCCTATGGGAAACGGATGTATGTCTAGGTCAAATAATGCACAACTGTATAAATATATTTAAATGATTTCAGCTTGTTAGAGTATATTTAAACTCAAACTCCAGACAGATTTATACCATACCATTTAATCCAGTTATGAATTAATTAAATAAATGAAATGCATTTTTAAAGCAAATATTAACAATACTGGGCAAAATAGCAGGTTTGCTTAACAGAAAGCAGAACCACCAAGACATACTTAACTCCCACTCACTTCATTGTTGCCTCAGCTTTGAAAGGAACACATGAGACTTCCCTTGTCTTTACACAGAGTAGATGTTTAGTGCCAAAGCATCCAATTGCCAGGCCAGATTTCGGCCACATGTGAGTGGAGGGAGCATGCAGAAGGTCTGTAACAGTCGACTAAACGGAAACCCTTTACAGGAGCTTGGGGAAACTCCAGCAGGGGATAAGGGGGGCAGAATAGTGTGTGGAAAGTAAGTGAATAATGGTGTCTCATGTAAAGTGATCCTTTAAAGTGATATAGGTTCACCTTAAAGTGAACTCACCTGAACTCAAAAGTTGAAGGGAACATCTAGAAATGTTATTTGCACTCAAGCAGTAGCATGGAAGATTTACCTTTTGTCTTAAATTCCATTTGAAAAAATAGCAGTGTACTTTATGCTCTGCAGCCTCATATCTGTATATTCACTGGGTGAGGCATCTGCCTTTGGCTGTTAGACCCATAAACCTGGGAGTGAGAATTGGTGATGTCACTACTATCCTAGCTGGAGAGAAAAAAGTACCTGAGGAACTGCAGTGCAAGGATCTCCCTGCATCTGCTTCATTCATTCGGTGGATCTGTGCATCCTCCCGCTGCTTCTTGAATCAGAACCTTGCTGACCTCTGCACTGCGTCACCTTGCTGACCTCTGCACTGCGTCACCTTGCTGACCTCCGCGCACTGCGTCACATTACTGTCCTCTGCGCACTGCTTCATCTTACTGACCTCTGCGCACTGCGTCACATTACTGTCCTCTGCGCACTGCGTCACATTACTGTCCTCTGCGCACTGCGTCACATTTCTGTCCTCTGTGCACTGCGTCACATTTCTGACCTCCCCACTGCATCACCTTACTGACTTCTGTACTGCGTCACCTTACTGACTTCCGTGCACTTCGTCACATTTCTGTCCTCTGCGCACTGCGTCACATTTCTGACCTCCCCACTGCGTCACCTTACTGACTTCCGCACTGCGTCACCTTACTGACTTCCGTGCACTGCGTCACCATACTGACTTCCGTGCACTGCGTCACCTTACTGACCTTTGTGCACTGCGCCACCTAACTGACCTCCGCACTGCGCCACCTTACTGACCTCCGCACTGCGTCACCTTACTGACCTCAGCACTGCGTCACCTTACTGACCTCTGTGCACTGCATCACCTTACTGACCTCCACACTGCACCACCTTACTGACCTCCACACTGCGTCACCTTACTGACCTCTGTGCACTGCGTCACCCTACTGACCTCTGCGCACTGCATCACCCTACTGACCTCTGCGCACTGCATCACCTTACTGACCTCTGTGCACTGCGTCACCTTACTGACCTCTGCGCTCTGCATCACTTTACTGACCTCCGCACTCTGGAGAGACATGGGCACAGTGGCAATGGAAGAGCCAGATTTGGGGGGGCTTATTTTCTGGCAGTGCCCCTCCCGAGACTAGACTCTGGATCCACCCCTGTCTTGAATATCACTGCACCGGATCACCAGTCATCAGTAAGAAAAAGTCCTGATCCTCCATCAATGTAGTCACCACTACACAGAGACACAATGTGGAAAAGGGGATAGTAAGTCAGTAATGGTGAAATTATTAGCTGCAAGGAGATTATAGACCATACTGGTGACTAGTCATTTGCCCTCTGCTTACATTTTTGGGTACAGCTTTCAGAGTCCAGTTTCTTTTTAACTACAGTTAGTACAAGTACCTGAATACTGTATATACACTATCCTCCTTTAATTTCTCTAATACAAGAGGGCTTCAAGTGGGAGAGATGGGGCCAGCTGTTTGTGATCTGACTGGATATTTAGCCGAAATGCAGTTAAGGATTCATTACACCTTCTTTTTACCAACTTGCCATAATCCATATCTACCTAATCTTAGATATGGTAAAGCAGTACCTGCAAATAGAAGATGGCTACTAAGGCTCTGACAAGATTGTGGGTGGTACTCTGTTATACTTCACACTGAGACTATTGGAACCCCCCTCACAAAGGAGGTTTATTCAAACTCTGTAAGATCTAGATTTCCACAATGCATTAAACCCCACATAAGACAATGGAGCCCATAAAGTCTTACATTGGGATTCATCACCCCATCCTGAAAGTTTGACTTCACAGCCAAATCTTCTTATGTCGAAACCATAAGCACTCTTAATTGCATTCTCTCCACACAGATAAAATATTGATCAAACTAAAATATATGTCTCATTCGCCCTGCCGTTATTGTTCTGCAGTCTAACAGGAATTTGCTCTGGGGCCGTAAGTTAATTCTGTCTTTCAAAGGCCTCATTAGGATATATGTAAAGAACTTCTGAGCGTGTTATGTAACAATCAATTCACATTTTGTAAACCTACCAAACTAATTATCTTTTTGGCATTGAGAGTCTGTTTTTCCTGCTCGTTGGATACAGAGCTCCTGTTTACAATAATTCCTTAGTGTTCTGGATGGAATGATTAATACTGTGTATTGCTCATACAAGGAGGGATAACCAGGCAGTTGCTAGACTATCCATATGCTTCACATGCTTGCTTGAATGATTTCAGCTTTGACAGTTAAACAGATGAATCACTGACACTTGACAGAGTTAAATGGTTTAGCTTTGGGAACTTAGATTACCTTCATAGTTTGACTAAGAACTGGTTTACTGTTGGAAAAATACAATGAGGAGATAAAAACAGTCCTGAACAAACAGCAGAGTTTTTGGGGCGGCCATCTGACTTAGCTGACCACCAGGTTTACTATGCTATTCAACACTCTTGTCATGGAAGCAGTGCTTCTCTGACTCAGAAGCTGCATAGTAGTTCCAGAGCAGTGAGACTAAGGGGGTTATTCGCAAAGCTGGCTGAAGTATCAGCCATAGCTATGGCTGATCCTTCAGCTAGTTTTGGGTGTCGGAGTTCTTCGGTTCAGTAGAACCGAAGGGCTGCTGCACAGGCTATTCAATATAGCTGGCCTGAAGCTGGCCGAGTTGAAGGCATATGCTTCGGCTCGTCTGCGCCGAAGTGAAACCCGAAGCGGGGTGAAAGGCCGGCCATTGGCTGGCCGAAAGCCTTTGCAACTGACAGCTGGGCGAAGACCAGCCGTGATCTCACATCTGGCTCCACCCAGTTGCAATGACAAATCAGCATCCCAGGTTACCTGGAGATACATTAAACAATGACAACTTGGCGGAGCTGGCTGTAACATCACGGCCAGCTCTGCCCAGTTGGTATTCATTGGCTGGGACCTGCTAGAAGACTCTAGCAGGTCCTGGCAAATAGGAAACAGTTGGGCGGAGCAAACTGTCACTGCTGGCTCTGGCCAATTTTTTTTCTAATTATGTTTTTCTTTTTTAAAGAAATCTTTCTTTTTTTTAGATGTATCATGTATTTACATGTTTAAACCTTTTTTTCTACTTTTTTTCCCAACTTTTTTCACTGATTTTTTATTCTGCTCGGTACCACAAAGGTATTGAGCAGAATAGCCGAGCCAAATACCGCTAGTTTGCATTAGCTGTGAGGATGCCGAAGGACATTCCACAGCCAAAGCAGAGGGGAAGAGAGGTGATTGATGACCACTGAGGCATGAGGATCAGGTAAGTACATCTGCTTTATTTGACCCCTCTAGACAAAACAAGCACTTCCCTAGTAGCCCTACTACAAGGGTGAGTTTGTTATTTTGGTCCCCCAGGATTTTTTGCCTTGGGTGGAAAGGTCCACTTTAATTCCATTGGTACCAACAATTGCTACAAGGCAAATAGAGTAGACATTTGTCCTTGGCACTTTCCTTGCCATAATCAATTTCCTGTAGGCAGGACAAAATGAATATTGGTGCTTCTGTAGATATGTTAACAGCTCCTGGCTTTCAGCACAGTTTGGCTGCAGACGACAGAGGAGGAGGTGGCAGGTATACAGGGACACGGTCCTGTGTGAAGACAAGCTGGGTTTTCACAGAGATGTTTGCTCAGATATGAGCAATCATTTCACCTCTCATTTCCAGGCCACTGAGTCTAGAATGTTGTTTCCCAACGCATGAAAGATCTCAGTTCCAGGATATTCTATTACGGCATTTCTGCTAGCAAAATAATTACATCAATTTATGAAAAAAGAGATGAACAGTTCTGAGAATATATGCTTACATCGATAATGTTGTAAGGTATTCCTCTTCCTTTATAAATCTACCATCATTCATGGCAACAAAACTGCATCATTGCCAAAGCAGAACATTGATCTGAGGAGTAATCCGACATTTACTGATGTCATGAGGTTTATTATTTATCCCTCCTAGAAATATAATTGGGAAATGCTTCCACAATTTTTTTTTGCCTAGATTTCTTTAGACTCTAAAGAGCTATAAATATATAATATTAAGAACGGATCAAGTAGTGAGAAATCAGTGGAGGTTGAAATGAATGTATACATGCTACTTGGGTTACACTGTGACAAGGCCAAGGGAGAAAATGTAACATTTTGTCAGCTCAGACCAATGAGTTCCAGCACACAAAGAAACGGATCACTGGGAATGCTTGTACCTGTAGCAGCTCACTGGTCCAAATGCTAACTTGATTTTTTGTGGGTAACAAAATAGGACACAGTGAGACCACACTGCATATTGGAAAGAGTGTTTTTTCTTAAAGTGGACCTGCACACAGATATTAAAGTGGAAGTAAACCGCTTTGGATTTTTTTTTGTTTGCTTAGCATACTTGCACATTAGGACACACTTACCATAAAAGTGTGCCCTTCTCCAGTGCTGTCAGAACGATCTTTGGCCCCATCGCCGTTCACTGCTCCCGCCATCTTCACCGCTTACACTTTCAGCCTCTCGGAAGGCCTCTTTGGCCATTGACGAAGTAAGTCCTCTGCATGCACACAGGTGTTGCATTCTCCACGACACCCAGTTCATTCATGGCATCTGTTCACGGTGCAAGCGCCGCACAGTGTACACAAAAAAATTAGAGATTGCTGGGGGAGAGAGAAGAATTTTTTTGGCAGAAGAGACATGCAAAGTCTCCAAAGTCCCTAAAAATCGCTAACCCTCCAGCAAATTTGTATTATTTCTCCTTTACATCTTCTTTAAAGCTGATTGTCATGCAACCAGGTAGATGTAAATTTTAAAATACATAGTACCTGCCAACAAATTGTAATTATGTTACACCAGCCTTGTGGTCTAAACATCCCTGTTAGAACAAATAGATAGGCAAGTCACTTCACATTTATTCACTACAGTTAAGTAAAACTGAAGCCAAAACCTTTTCTCTTACTCTCTCTGATGTGAGAGCCTGTTACAGGGTGAAAAGGCAGACTACTGACAGAATACTAAAAAGGTACATGTGCTGCCTATTTGGTTTGAGGCACCCTGTTAGGCAAGAACTGACAAACGTTTAGTAACTGAATCAGACGAGCAGAGTGTATTGTTGGTGTTATGCTGTGGATTTGCTGTAAAAAGCCTCCCTGCATTAAAACTGTATTTGTTTACTGCCTTACTGAATAAAGGTGCAGGACAGACCTGCTTGGACTGTTTGTGGGTGTCCTTGTTTTGTGCATGATTAACCACTGCTAATACCTGTTGATCTATTTCCCTTTCCCTTCACACAGTATATTTAAAAGCTGGGGTCTATAGTTAGACTTTAAATTACAATGACAATGGATTAGAAGTTTCACTCAATTTGACTAATATGAGTTCGGTGTAATCTGCTGTTGTCAGATTTCATAGAGCACCTAACAGGGTGACTGGAACTGTGCACCCTTGGCTGTGTGAAACTCCCTATTACTGACATTGTATTTACATCAGGCCTTTTGTATGTACTAAACAGCAAGTAGTCTCCAGTAGGTATGTTTAAAATTGATCCCCTGCATTTCAGGCAGGGTTCTGAAATCACCATTATCAACAAAACAAGGTTTGGATTAAAAAAAAATGAACGCACTAAGTGGGTTCAATGCATTTACTACGGTATATGCATCTCATGGCTTCAATTTTGAATGGAGTGTACCTGAATAAATTGGATTGTAAATGGAATTATTGCCTCATTTTTATGTAATAAATATAAGAACTGTAAAATGTTTTGCCTTGACTGAGCAGGTATTGTATAGAAATAATACTAAGATTTATCTGGTTATGCTCATACTGAGAAGCAAGAGTAAAAATTGTTATCTATTCTTTTTTAAACACTGGGCTATTCTCGCCTGAAGTATTGTTCAAATGCTGTATTTATATCTGAAAAGTACACTCTCATGTTTAAATATTGCATGGCAACCTTTTCTCAAAATAAGCGTAAAATTATGAGAAATATTCAATTTCCTGCTGTTTTATTACCACCTTACTAGACATTTTTTGATGTGATAAGGATCTTGTAGTTATATTCACGTGATGTTGGGTAGGCAGGAGGCAACTCAAGTCAGAACGATTTCATACGGTGTTTTAGAAAAAGTGAAGCCTAAGTAGGTCACCATTAAATTTGCTTAAAATTTGCTGTGTGCTGGGACCCTGTGGTCTGATGTGGTCTTAAGGCTTGTATGCTCTAAGAACTGAGAAAAATAAGTTTACCTGAACTGGGCATGCTGTGTGAGTGCCAAAGAAAAGTAATAGGGTTCCTATAGGAAAGCTACATGCAAAGCTAATTAACTTCATCATACACTTTTGCCATTTAAGCTGTTAATCATGAATAAAAGCTTCTCCTATACTCAATAGCAGCCTTTCTCAACCTAGTTCCCTATCCCTAGTTATACTTTTCAGGCTTCAAGGAAACCCTGCACATTAGTGTTATCAGTAGGTTGTAGATGTAACAATAAACAAAAGAATAAAGAATATGGCATAGTTAACATATTTGAAACTCAGAGCAGATATTTTTAATACCCCCCTGCTCTATACAACCAAATTATTTTAAGTAAAAAAATTAAACCAATAATACTAAGAATTGCCCTGTACATTAGTATTCATTGGAGAAGGACTCGTTATGTTAGGAGTCAATGGAAGAGGCCCCCCTTTAGATTGGTGGTCAGAACTGATGGTCATTATCAGGTGGGAGATGGGCTGCCACTGCTCACGGAACCCCTAACAACTTCTGAAGGGACCTTAACGTTTCATGGAAGGCTGCTCTATAGAGTTCCATTCAATTGAAGATGTTTTGGATTACATGGGTAGCACGGCTTGAAGTAGTAGTAAAGACTTGTTTTGTTTTTTTTAACACAATGTTATTGGTTATTATAGCACAGGACAACAGTGTAATCTGCTCAACAATGTTAAGAAACACTTAAACTTTCTTCTGTTTTCTGGCCTATCTTCTGGCTTCCAGTGTGCCCCAAATGTCCTGTCAGGGAGCGTGCTATCAAAGCATACTTTCCATTCACCTGATCAAATTCTTAGCAACTTCATGTCCCAGCATTTATTGCACAAGCATGCATGTGTAACCAGGCATTTCTAAATGGGAGATGGGAGGATGCAGAAGCACATGCAACCCTAGAGGGTACCACAAAAACACTTGATTATGTTCCTCTTCTAAGGGAAGGGATTGACAGTTGATTTTTCTTAGAGGGGGAAGTGAGGCACTTTTTCTGTGTGTTGTTCCCTCAGGCTTCTAGTGCATGTTGGCACATTCAGTATCCTCTTGTCAGTATTTGGTCCTGTTCTCAGGAACTTGCAAGAATGGGTGGCTCCATGGGACCCTTCCATCCAAGGAGCTACCCTTATATCAGAAAGATGGGCAAGCTCTACGAGGACAGGTTCAAACTACAATAAAGGTAACATTTTAAACATGCAGAAGTGGAATGTAATGAGGGGAATGTATCAAAACTGGAGCAGACAAAATCTGGAGCAGCTGTGCATGGCAACCAATCAACTTCTAATTTTCATTGTCAAACCTTAACTGAACAAAATGAAGAGAGATGATTGGTTGCCATAGGGAACTGTTCCAGATTCTTCTGCTCCAGGTTTTTTTTCAAAAATATTTGTATTGTGTTGAAGGTTCAATAAAGTGTTTACAACATGTCTAGTATAACTTTTTCAACAGTCTTTTTCCATTATATTTTCAATAAAATTGCACATATATTCATGGTGGACACATTAAATACCTTTCATCCTATCCTAAGGTTCTTTTTTTGAATCTTAGCTTATCTTAGAGCGACCCAGCGGTAGACTTCAGATGGTAGAGTAGCTCCACCGTTATAAAGAATTGAGGAATGCTCTAGGGTGGAATGGAGTAGAGCAAGTGGCCCGTCTTAGCACCTGTTCTCTCCACAGTGTAATCTGCTCAACAATGTTAAGAAACACTTAAACTTTCTTCTGTTTTCTGGCCTATCTTCTGGCTTCCAGTGTGCCCCAAATGTCCTGTCAGGGAGCGTGCTATCAAAGCATACTTTCCATTCACCTGATCAAATTCTTAGCAACTTCATGTCCCAGCATTTATTGCACAAGCATGCATGTGTAACCAGGCATTTCTAAATGGGAGATGGGAGGATGCAGAAGCACATGCAACCCTAGAGGGTACCACAAAAACACTTGATTATGTTCCTCTTCTAAGGGAAGGGATTGACAGTTGATTTTTCTTAGAGGGGGAAGTGAGGCACTTTTTCTGTGTGTTGTTCCCTCAGGCTTCTAGTGCATGTTGGCACATTCAGTATCCTCTTGTCAGTATTTGGTCCTGTTCTCAGGAACTTGCAAGAATGGGTGGCTCCATGGGACCCTTCCATCCAAGGAGCTACCCTTATATCAGAAAGATGGGCAAGCTCTACGAGGACAGGTTCAAACTACAATAAAGGTAACATTTTAAACATGCAGAAGTGGAATGTAATGAGGGGAATGTATCAAAACTGGAGCAGACAAAATCTGGAGCAGCTGTGCATGGCAACCAATCAACTTCTAATTTTCATTGTCAAACCTTAACTGAACAAAATGAAGAGAGATGATTGGTTGCCATAGGGAACTGTTCCAGATTCTTCTGCTCCAGGTTTTTTTTCAAAAATATTTGTATTGTGTTGAAGGTTCAATAAAGTGTTTACAACATGTCTAGTATAACTTTTTCAACAGTCTTTTTCCATTATATTTTCAATAAAATTGCACATATATTCATGGTGGACACATTAAATACCTTTCATCCTATCCTAAGGTTCTTTTTTTGAATCTTAGCTTATCTTAGAGCGACCCAGCGGTAGACTTCAGATGGTAGAGTAGCTCCACCGTTATAAAGAATTGAGGAATGCTCTAGGGTGGAATGGAGTAGAGCAAGTGGCCCATCTTGGCGCCTATTCACTCCTCCTCCACCCCCCTCCCATCGCATTATTATGATGATTTCCCCTCCATGCCTCTCAGCACCATAGGGTGCTTTCCCCTGAGGAGCGTCTCCCGCTCGTCGCCATCTATCTTATCCAAGGAAATAATTCCATCTTAACTAGTCTAAATTCAACTTTTCTTCTAGATTCATTGTAGTCATAAACTCACCGGCTTCCTCATCTTCGCCTCACCCCAGACGTCCCGTGTGGTCTTCTGCTCCAGTTTTGATAAATTTCCCTCAATATAAGTCTGGACATCAGCTGCTGCATTTCTTGAAATATAGGGTTTAATGTTGCTTTAGGACTGTATATGAAGCTTGGGGATTTAAAGGATCTCATTTTATCAGGTTTGGTTATGAATTATAACTGTAAGCTAATATTATGGGGTTACATAGTTACATAGTATTTGAGGTTGAATAAAGACATAGGTCCATCAAGTCCAACCTATTGTGTGTGTGCATTTATGAGTTGATGTGTGCGTGTATGAGTCCATGTGTGATTTTTCTGTTAGCTATACCTGTACCCCTGAATGTTCTGGTCACCCAGGAACCTCTCAGTAGTCTCTTGAATGATTCCACGCTCTTAGCTGAAATCGCTTCCTGTGGCAGCGAGTTCCAGACCTTAACTGCTCTAACTGTGAAGAACCCCTTGCGCCCTGTGTGTTGAAATTTTTTTCCCACCAATTTTAGGTTGTGCCCTCTGGTTTTTGTTACAGAGCTGACCGTAAACAGTTTGTTACTAAGGTTGCTGTTGTCACCCTTGAGTAGTTTATACATAAAAATCATGTCCCCCCTTAATCTCCTCACCTGCAATGAGAACATATTTAATTTCAACAACCTTGTTTCATAGCTCAGATCCTCGAACCCCTTAATTAGTTTGGTTGCCCTCTTCTGGACTTTTTCCAGCTCAAGGAAATCTTTTCTTAGTATTGGTGACCAAAACTGGACCGCATACCCCAGATGTGGCCGAACCAGGGATCTATAAAGAGGCAAAATTATAGACTTGTCCCTGCAATACATTCCCTTCTTAATGCAAGACAGGACTCTGCTTGCCTTGTTTACAGCAGCCTGGCACTGCAAGCTGTTCTTCATTCTGCAGTCTATAATGACCCCCAAATCCTTCTCCATTTCAGACTTCCCTAGTTGCATACCCATGAGTGTATAGTCCATTTGCCTATTTTTAACTCCAAGGTGCATTACCTTACACTTATCAACATTGAACCTCATCTGCCATACAGTTGCCCACTCCCCAATCTTAACCAGGTCCTCCTGTAATGTTAAAATGTCTAAATCTGTGTCTACTGCCCTCCCAATAGAGAATACCACCGTGGAGGTCCTTTCCTTCAGCCTAGCACCTAGGTCCCTGAAATCCTTCTTTAGGACACTCCATTTACCTCCTATTTTGTCATTGGTGCCAATGTGCACCATGACAACTGGGTTGTGCCCAACACCATCTAGTAATCTGTCAATTCATTCCGCAACGTGCCGAACACGTGCCCCCGGTAAGCAGCACACTGTTCGACGCTCACGGTCCTGATGACAGATTACCCTGTTGGTTCGCCTGATGATGGAGTCACCCACCACCAGGATCTGCCTCTCCTGATCCTCCATCCGACTTCCCGCCTCGCTGGAGCAATCACTCCCCCCCCCCGATAGAGGAGGCGTCCTGCTCCAGCAGAGTCCCCCCTGAGCTACTATCCCGCTACTATCCCCAACATCAGGCAACCTGGCATATTTGTTGGGGTTAACCAGTTCAGGGCTGATCTCTCTAGCACTCTTCCCTCTACCCCGTCTTCATTTACTAAAGGCAAATAGGCTGTTTGCTTACCAAGGGACTTTGCAGGGGAAGTGTCCCCAATTATGTGCAAGGGAAAAAAACAATATTTCTGTTTGCATGTGATTAGATGATGAAGTCAACACCTCATTCACTAAGCTAAGGGCAAACCTCCTGGTTAAGATGCAAATTCCTCTATTTGCCTCCAGTAATCAACCCCTATATATGTAAAGCAAAACAAGTCATTTTATAATCCACAATACCTGAAAAATAAAAATGTCATGGCTTCTTTTAAGCATTAGGATTTACACTGCAGTGGTTTCATGAGGTTATCAAACCAGTTGACATTTCAGATAAAGGTTTAGTAATGGAAGACAGATTTTCATGCCTATGGCTGTCATTTTAGCCCGTGCAAGATATTCTTCCTAGAAAGTTTCAGGATGTAAAATGTCTAAAACACAAGACAGTAGTTTGCTATAACATCACATGGCCACATGCAATGCCAAATATTGTTATGCGAGTAAACTGTAATGGACACATTGCTTGTTAATACTGCATATGCCCATTTATTCATATTAAAAACAATTTTAAGATTCTATGCTTTCATTGGCAGTACCTTCCTTACCATTTTGTCTTGATTTGTATTGCAACTGTAATGTCCTCCTTATGTTGTAAAGTACTGTGCAAACTGTTGGTGCTATATAAATCCTGAATAATAATAATAATAATAATAATAATAATAGTTTGTATATTAATAAATGTTTAAACAAATATTTTTCCATTTCTGTTAGACAAATATGAAATATTGTTTATGCAGCCAGCAAGAGAAGTACTTTATTTAGAAGGAGAAGCCAATAGTTAGCTGTTCTGTTGAAAAAACAACAAAGTGTTGTTTACAGAGCTCAATAGCTCACGTCCATGCCGTGTCGTCACTTCCGGGTTCGCAGCATATATAAGGATCCAGTGAACGCTATGGAAGCGTTCCACTATTGTGCTTGATGCCCAACACATGCAAGGAGCCACACGGACCTCCCAATCCTGGACCTTCTGCTATCTGCTTGGAACCGCAAGTATCTGTTATGAGAGGGGGATTTGTACTTGGCTTACTTGAACTGTCTCACTAGCAAGACCCTTGGCTAAGGATCCAGTACCATATGTTGTGACTACTAGATTGCTTGTTCATTTCTGATACCACTTGTATATCTG
>NW_017307599.1:447367-464098 GCF_000935625.1 Nanorana parkeri
AAAATATACTTCTCCTCGCTTTCTATCCTATGTACAGGAATAGCGGAACACAGACCAGGTTTTCGGGTTGACTTTGGGTCTCAATATTCCAGTTCGGGTTGTGTGTCTCTCACCTGGATTGTTAATTGCTTAATGATTGCTCATCCAGGTGAGATTAAAGGGGGAAGGCTGAAGCATGATGTTGCTCTGGCCTGGGAATCAGACAGCATTCTGAGAGACCTACAAGGTGGATGGTTATGAGTAAAAGGTTGCTGAAAGTACTTTTGTTTTGTGAGGTGGCTGAGATAAGCTCACCAGCTAGTAGAGAGGAAACCTGCCTGTTTTAGTTGAAAATATTATATAAAATACCATTGGTAAACAACCATTACAGTTTCCCCTTATAAATCCACTTGCTATCAATATGTTGGCTGGTTTGTAATTACACAAGTACTGGCTTCTTGTGCATCTGTAGTTTTGAATAAAGAAATAGGTTATAAAGATTAAGACTTGGAAACAAATGTGCTGCAGCTGGGAGGACAGCATCATATATTTGTTCTATCCAAAACTACATTTACTCTTTAAATGACAGCTTTATTTTAGAACCACTGTCTGGTAAATTACCTTCCTACCCAATCCCATGAATGTCCTCCACTCTGTAATGCAATACCACCCCACACAGCCTTTGCAAGGGAAAAGGTCCCAGCCGAGTCCCCTTACTACTGTGCTTGCGTACACCAGCCCCATTCATTTATATCCAGCAGAGTTTCATTCACTCATTAGAATGAGTGGGGCTGTGGCATGTGTGCGCAGTAGGAAGAGGTCTTGGACATGTTACCTGCAAAGAGACTGGACAGGACCACAAAGGTCCATGGGAGCAGGGATGAAGATAAGTATTTTACAAGGCAAAGGCAGTCTGCACTAAGGGAGGTGAGGATTTACTTGAATGTGGTATAAGTTTGAAAAACGAAAAGGTAATGTTATATGACAGAGGCACCCTTGAATTTGTTATTGGTGAAATTCAGCAGGTCGCATAACAGAGTGATTTAATATATAAGTCTTTATTGAATTGTTTTGAGAGCTTGGCGATACCTGGATTGGGCTCCTTTGACCATTGAGAGTAATCATCAATTGTGTGGAGACAAATTATTCTCTGCAAGCCTTGTTTCATACAAGTTGCAGTCACCAATCATATGGTCACCAGCAACCTGGTAAGCTACTCCTTCAAAAATGTTTTTTTCCTGAAATCTGACGCCAATAATTCAAACTGCTACACCAAAAAGACTCTCTGCCGCTCTCCTCTTCCCCTTTTACCTGTGTTCTTTCCTAAGTTTTGTCTCCATTAAGAGCACCACTTGCATCACAGGGATTTAATTGAAGGGCAACTTCATTAATAGTAAAGCGGTCCTCCTCATCCACTGCACCGATTCCATCGCCACCCCCTGTCTCCTTTTGGCTGTGGATTCTGAAAAGGCCTTTGATAGGGTCAGCTGGCCTTTCTTGGATTCTCTTTTATGGTACATTAGTTTAGGGGGAGCTATGCTTAGCTGGTTCAGAGCTCTCTACTCTTCATCTACGGCACAAGTAAAGATTAATTGGTCTTTTGATCCTCTTCAAGACAGCGAATAGTATGTATCAGGGGTGTCCCCTCTCTCCCCTTCTTTTCACTTTGTCTTTAGAACTCCTTCTTTGTGCAGTACGACTTAATCCTGATATCTCTGGTGTCTGGTCAGATAATATAAGATTGCAGCATACACCGATTATATGCTTTTTTCCCTTACCAATCCAGATATCTCCTTTCCAAGTTCCAAGTTTATTGGGCACATTTGAAAATTATAGTAAGCTTTCTAATCTGTAAATTAACTTCCAAATATCTGAGGCAATGGATATAGCCATGCCCCAGACCCAAGTGTCCCGACTATGTAATAATTTCATGTTTAAGTAGGCCTCAAATGCTATCAAATACCAAGGCACGTTCATCCCCAGAGATCTGACCGATATCCACTCTCTAAATTTCCCCCCTTGCAACAAGTTAGGGACTGGCTTCAAAAATGGACCGCTGGATTCTTCTCCTGGTTTGCCCACTATAATATTATCAAAATGTCGATTCTGCCAAATTATTTTACCTCCTCAGTTTTTTGCCTAATTGGGGTCCACAATCGCCCACAATCTGATTTCAGCTTCTAACCCAATCTAAATGTTCTGGTGGTTTAGCAGTACCTGATTTACAGAAACATTACTTTGCCTGTCACCTAGTGAGACTTGCTGATTGGTGTAGACATGCCGACACTAAAATCTGGGTACATTTGGAGCAATCTTGTTCGGAACTACCCTTGTTTGGAATAGTGTGGAGTCCTCAATACCATCCCAATGAAAGTCTCACGCCATCATTGGCGCCAGTTTACTCATTTGTCGTAAGACCACACAAAAATTTAAATTGGCACCTTTTTAGTCACTGTTGTTACCGATCCTGGGAAACTTAGACTTCCCACCAGGTTACTCTGATCCCATTTTCCTGAAACTCTTTGATGGGGGCTTTTGCTGGGTGACCCACTTTATCACGGATTCCTGGCTAACTTTAACATACCTGATGTCTCCAACAAGCCCTTTCAGGTTACCTTTTTGGCAAGCCTTGCAGGTACGACACTTCCTCTCTAAGATTCCCAAGACTTAAGACTTCCTAAGACCAATGACAGTCTTGGAATCTCCATGCTCCGCCGAAGGCCCTTTAAGGCCTCCTTTGTTATTGTTTACTCTGTTAATCTCTCCTGGATCCAACTTTTGTCCCTCCTTTCCTTCTTGAGCGGTACACACTTCACATCTTCACAGAGGCAAAGTATGCTTGCTTTTTCACATAAGCACTCCATTCGTACTAGGATCCAAGCATGCAACTATAAAGTGCTAATGCGCTGGTATACTGTAGGACTTCTGCTAGCATACATACATGTTCGCAAGATGTCACTGACAGATTCTGGAGATGTGGAACTGAAAAAGGCACACTTTTGCACATTTTCTGGTCCTCTTCTAAACTGTCCACCTTTTGGTCAACTATTTGGAATGTCATACTGATCGCCCCATTCCTCTGGACCCTGCTTTTTTTCTTTTACATGTTAAAGACTTCCCTGTAAAAAAAATGTCTATCAGACACTTGCTGAATACTGCTAAAGGCTGAATCATTTCCCATTGGCAGAAAGAACTTCATCCTTCACTGACAGGCTGGATCAACAGAGTAGAGGAAATTCAGGGACTGGAAGATTTGATTCTCTCTGGGAGAGATGTTCCTGATAACCACATCCAGACACGGTTTTATTGGAATCAGGTCCTGTTTTTGGAAGAAGGTACATGACTAGTATTGAGCTCTGAATGAATGAGTCTCTGTGAATCGCACTATACCGGCCTATCCTCCTAGAAGATTTCTGTACTCATGTCTGCTTCTCCTCTAGGACCCTAATTCCTTCCACTATTCCCCATCCCCCCCTTTTTTTATCCTTCTGAGTCTTGACCTCCCACGGTGGATTGTTTTGGGCCTCTTCCCAAAGCTGCCCTCCGCCTTTTTTATTATCAGGTGTGCTGAGCCATGTTGCTGAATACTAGCTCCCATTTGGACTTTCCTTCTACTGTACATCTGCTTTGATCCCCCCCCCCACCCCTTTTTTCCTTCCCTTTTTTCCTTTCTACCTTTCAGAGCAACAAGCCTATATATAAACCCATGTGCCAGGACCCTTCATTCCTATTTCACTTTTGGTAATATCTCCCTTTGATGTGAGACTGACTGGCATTCTGATATTCTCTACAATATTTTTGTGATGTATGGTTGTTCTGTTCTCTTTCCTTTGGAAATGTTCACTTTCTATTTTACTGTTCATGTTCTCATTATATAAAATGAAAATAAATTTGAAAAAAAGTGGTCCTTTAAATCTGAACTCTATGACAAGCAAAAATGAAATCTTAGTGTGCTTTATATATTTCTTCCAGATTTGTACAATAATTGAGTGCTATACCTTGCATCTGTGTGGGAACTTCCTATAAAAAAAGACCGATCACTGCTGCTCTCTTTGCCAGCTAACTGTTGTATTTGCTGTCTCTTGTAGTTTCCTGCAGGCAGCCTGTAGTTGGTGGGCCTGTTGGGTCCCTCTCACAGCTCTTCTCCTTATACAGACTATGTGCAGCATGATGATGAAGTCACTACTGCTTTTACAAGGTAATAACAAAATCATTTGAGGCCATTGAGAAATATACTTGAATGAAAGTTTTTGTGCATGGAATTTAACATTATTATATATAGCTGATAAGAAAACATTAGCACCAACAGCCCACTCTTCAACATCACTGCTTCATTCCCAGCATATTAAATATATACTGAAAAGGGTTTCAACTGGCATATGATGCAATTACGGGTCCTAGAATTTTCCTCTTATGCGAGAATTCCTTGTTTAGCCTCTACCTTTTGTTTGTGTACAACCACCTTCTACATATTCCCTTTCTCAACATACAATTAGCTAAGATACTTGATAGCCACATACAACTGATGTTCTCCTTATTTTATTGGTAAAGGCATGCATGACCTTGTTAGTTTTAGGTAAGACATTGTAAAGACCAAGCAACAGATGGTAAAAAATACTGTCAGGATAAATTATTTCTCACTTCTTGCAATTGATGAATGATTATGTAGGTCTACAATATGCAGAAGATATACACTAAGTGCAGCACTTTCTTTATTATTCTGAAAATGTATTGACGAAAAGGGTACTGTCAGGAACACTATGGCCTTGGAGATGTCATTGGAGTTGAAATGCATTTGATAAAATATTTACTAATAGATTAGCATAATAAAACACTTTTTCTTCTATTTCAGGTTTCTTGACATGCACAAGAATAGTTTGTGCAAATTGTAGTTATTTATTGACTGATCTTGAGCATAAGGAGACCTTGACATTTTACATTTGCAACCTTTGTAACTAGTAAAAATAAAGCAACAGAAGGACCTTGCTCTTCTATATGTAAGGGACTCACTCGGTACCGTCCCGGGTCAGCGATCGGAGCCCGCGCACGTCTGACCTCGGCGCCTCCCTCCGGCGCACGCGCACAACGAGCATCATCAGCCCCCTCCGGCACACGAGCTCTGCGGCGCAAGCGCAACAGGCTTCTTAAGCCACGGCCAAACGAACTGTCGGTGTCCTACTGTTTTATGACAGTGAACGCTGACGATTCACCCTCTGTTATACGCAGACCCACACAGGACCAGGATGGGCTGCCAGCTACTACAGACAGATACTGGAACTCGGTTCCACACCGCTGCTCCTGATCCCCCCACTGGGACTACTCAAGGAAGTCCCTCACCAGCCAGCACCTGGACCAGTACAAACCCTGAACAGGACTCATCTCAGCACTACTCAGTAACCCTCAGGACTTACCTCTCCAAGAAGCGACAAACCGCAAGTATCCTAGTGGCACCTTGCTGTGCGCTAGCACAATGACTGGCATGCACTCTGCCTTACAGTGTATAGTGATATAGTATTTACCACAATCTTGAGAGTCTTGTTATCACGCTTAGGAGATAAAAATTGTTGTACTCATACCCCCTGCATACCACCATATCCTTCTACGGTTACATGATGTTAACGGTCTCATAACACATCTCTAAGCAATTGAGAGAGTACTACACAAGACCGACCACTGATTAAACAGTACGCATCCCCGCAGTTGCGATCCAAGCCTTGCATTGCAGAGGAGCTCACATTATAACACTATTGCACACTACCCCCCCTTAATCTATATTAACAGTATGTTATAATAGGTATATAAATCCTAACAGACCACTAATATGTTGTAAGTACAATAAGGCAAGTTTTATTATTACTGGGGCCTCTTGTGATTAGAAAATCCCACTATTCAATAGCAAAATATGCTAAGATAAATGTGAAGGTTTTTTTTTTTGTAGCCTCACTACTATTCGTACCAAATGTTGCATGATTATGTAGGTGCCAAAAGTTGCAGCTTAAAGGTGCCCATACACTGCTCGATTCTCGTACAAGAATCGCGGGAAATCCTGCGATCGTACAAGAATCGAACAGTGTGAACGAAAACGTGCGACCGTTTCTACTGTACGGTCGCACGTCTTTTGTCTAAGGAGAGTACGATTTTCGGCTGGTTAGAACGGTGCTCGGGAGACAAATGCCGAACGGGCCGGTGTGCGCACGCGCACACTGCCCGTTCAGCATTGCGGTCATCGGAAGCCCACCCCTCAGGGGGGCGGGCTTGCGATGATCGAGAGTGCGATCTGCCTGTCCAAGATGGGCAGATCGTACGTTTTTTTAATCACTTTACAACCATCGCAAGACTAAAGTCTTGCGATGGTTGTACAGTGTATGGCCACCTTAAGGGATGACCTTGCAGGGTGCACTGAAGAGTGGTGTACCCAAGTGAGAAAGGGTCTTTCACAGCTGTTCGCATGTAATCACAAATGCTGCCATTAATTGTGGGTAAACTTACCTAGACACAGACTGTTTGCATCCAGGTGTGATCATCTGCAGGTAATCACAACATGTGTGATCACATGTGAGCAGCCTGCAAACAGCTGTGGGCACTGGCAGCTGTCATTGTATTGTACAGTGCCTTCCACCTGCACCAAATCGCATGATTTTCATGAAAGAACTCATGAGACATGTTATTGGCCCCATTCATAAATGGTGGAGTCCCTGCTAACATTCCTACCAGACCTAAAAAGTCTGGTGTGAATCGGGAGGGGAACCTCGTGCTTTTTTTTTCTTCTGCGGACTGTAAATAAAACATTTGATATTTTTTTTCCCTTTTGTCTAATGCCACTTTGCTGCAATGAGAATTCGTCCAGAACGAAAGTTCGTACATACTACTAACGAATGTAGCCCAAATCTGAATCCCGAAACTAATTGACTTTCGGACCCGAATCCCGAGAAACGAAATAACGAAAAGTCTGAATGAAGACACAATGAAATTAAACAAATGTTTCCCCGGTGCACATGTCTAGTGAGAACTGTCTTCCAATTGTGCTCAGGATTGTTATCCTGCGACACACTACACTACTGGAGGTTACAGGTGGCTGTGCTGACACACACTGCACAGTCATTGTTTATTGTTGTCAATATCCAATATCAGGAAAATGGTCCAAAGTAATGTTGTGCAGGCAAGGGTGTATGTTGACTGGAAGTGGCCAAAAGAGACAAAGAGGCTGTAAGAGATCAGCAGCACCAAGATGCAAAAAAAAATGTAAACAATGATTTGTGTATATATATAATGAGTGGGTATGCAACCAGGTGCATGTCATGTGCAATGTATGCGTTCCTTGAACATGCGTTCGAGGGGGGATTACAATTGTGCTAGATGTGAGCGAGTTGTCTGTTTAGAATCCCAGATTCTGGATCTAAGCAACAAACTGGCAACACCGAGGAGCATAACCACCATGGAAAAGAGTCTGGACTTAACGCACCAGGCTGTTGTGGAGGGAGGTCTGGATGAGGAAGGGGGGTTGGAGGAGCGGGATCCAGAAGTGGGTAGCTAGGTTACTGTTAGAAGGCGGGGGAGGCGAAAGAGTGCTATAGAGGTCAGCCTGATCTGATTCACCCCAATAAATTTGCCAAGTTGCATCTTCACAAGACAAGCACCTTACTTCAATGCTCTCAGTGTGCGGGATGATAGACGCTTGGCGGTTTCTACACCCGCTTGAACGAGACTACACCCACTTCTCACATGCCCATGGATCCTTCTCCCGCCTGGACTTCTTTCTTCTTTTGCCTTTTCGCGTAGGTAAGACTACTGACATCAACATCAAGGACATGGTCATATCGGACCACTCCCCGGTACTTCTCTCACTTCAGGATCTCTCCATCCCGAGATCTCCTGTCACGTGGAGATTCCCCTCTTACCTGTATAAAGATGACTCCTTTCGTGCTGATCTCAAACAATGGTGGTTAGATTATGTGTCCCACAACTCTATTCACCTAGATAACCCCACTTTATTTTGGGAAGCGGCCAAAGCCGTACTGCGCGGTAGAATCCTGGCATATGTATCATCTCGTAAGAAATCTACGCGCCAGCATTATGCTGCTTCCTGCTCGGAAGCCAGGGAAGCCTATCTCCACTATAAACGATCCCTGTCTGATCCGGATAGGACCAGTTGGGTACAGGCCAAGCAACGCTGTGACCACAATATATGGGTTGCACCAATACTAGTATCGGTGCTGATACCAAGCATTTGGCCAAGTACTTGTACTCGCCCAAATTATCCTGATGCCTATTCCAATACTGGAACTTCCAGTATCAGGAAGCCAGGTGGCAAGTCATTACATTACAAAACACAAAAATTCCCCAGCCTCAGCCTGCCAGCCAGCCTGCAACCAAACAAGTAGCCCTGTCAACAGTATGCGTTAAAATCAGAGGTTTTAGTTGCACAAACTTTTGGCCATAAATATGTAGAAGCCACACTGCCGCGCCAAAGCACCTCTGCAAAGTGTGGTGTGCAAAGTCATTACATGCTGATTGGCTGGTCACCAGGGAGTATGGAGCTAGCTTTGTGTCCAATCAGAAAGCCGGGGGTGGGTAATGACTCGCACCCCAGCTTCCTGACTGGCCAGGAAGCCAGCTCCATGCTCTCTCATCACTTGGTGAAAAGGGAGCATAGAGCCGGCTTCCTGCCCAATCAGGAAGCCAGGAGGCAAGTCATTACGCACCCCTGGCTTCCTGATTGGTCAGAAAGCTGGCTCTATGCTTTATGATACACAGTGCTTTAGCAAAATAAAAGTCTATCTCTGAGGAAAAAACTCCCCTAGCAGTGGGGCTACCCCTGCACTGCAAGTGTTAACTGCTGGTTTATGTCTAGAGGTATTGTGTAAAGGACTTTTATTTACCTGATCCCTGGTCCCCCCAGGAGTCAGCCCTCTCCTCTCTCCACTATGGCCCGGCTTGTGGACTGTCCCCCTGGCTCCTCTCATATAAAGTTCAACTAGTTTTAAAATACATAAGGAATGTTTGTTTATATTAATTTTGGAAATGTTAGTTTAATTTTTTTATTTTTGAAAATGTTAGCTTATTTTTAGGTTTGAAAAAAGATAATAAGACAAAGTCTAGGTAGAGCATTTGGCTTCCTTACCAGGAAGTAGCGACCATTGTGTTCTATCCCATAAAAATCATTACTGTAATCCCTGTTAACTAACCACTCACATCTATTTTTTACTCTACAGTGGAAGTTTGACATCTACTCACAAATGAGAATATTAATTCTCAGAAATTTTTTTTTGTAGCTTCCAGGCTGCCTTGACTGCAGCTGTTTGAAATTCCTGAAAAACATCAGTGTGACTATTTGTAATGCTAAGCACAACTTTAACTTATATGTGTTGTCTGATTCTCGTAGAAAAGTCCAAGGAAACTGACCCCAGTAGTATTTAAAATACTTTACTATAAAAAAATGCTATGTGCATAAAATACTACAGGAAAGGCAGTACAAAAACAATACATACATAAGCATACATGCACTTGCACCCACTACACTTTTCAAGCACATGCCATGGTTTTTATAAGAGGATACACTAAGGTCTGGTTCACACCTGGGCGTTTTACAGAGCTTCTTTGTGGCGTATTTGCCGCGCGTATCCATTGGGATACAGCCAGGTAGCTCTCGGAAACGCGCATATTCGATACGCCTAGGTGTGAACCCAGCCTAAAGGTACTTAGGCTCTGAAGTCTTGTTTGATCGGTATTTGTAGGCTGAAGCATCCTCTTACTGAAACCATTGCATGTGTTAGAGAACTGTAGTGGGTGCATATGTATGTATGTTGTGGCAGCATGTATGTTTATTTTGCATTGCTTTCCTGTTCCTAAGCAGTTTGTGCATGCATCATTTAGTATAGTAAAGAATTGCTAAATACTACTAGTCAGTTTCCTTGAGCTATACTACAAGAATCAGACAACAAATATCTGTAAAGGTTTTGCTTAGCTTTACACCATTGTGGATGGACATAACCAATAATTGCTAGAATTACTTTTGAGTATTTGCTTTAGTTGTGCTCTGTTGGATGCAGCTACCTGCATAACAAAACTAGTAGGAGATATGAGAGATTGCAAGACTCCAAAAACCACCCAATTAAAACAAGATGGACACCGTTTGGATAATAGGTTTAGACCAGGGTCGGCAACTCTGGCCCTCCAGCTGTGCTTTAACTACAAATCCCAACGCCTCTTGGAGTCATTTATTACAGGTATTTATATAGCGCCAACAATTTACGCAGCACTTTACATAGTTGCACATTCATATCACTCCCTACCCTGAAGGAGCTTACAAACTAAGGTCCCTATCTCACATGCATACATAGAGGGCCAACTTAGAGAGGAGCCAATTAACCTACCAGCATGCCTTTGGATTGTGGGAGAAAACCAGAGTACCCAGAGGAAACCCACGCAAGCACAGGGAGAACATGCAAACTCCTTGCCGATAGTGACCTGGCCGGGATTCGAACCGAGGACCCCATAGACTCTCAAGGCAGAAGCGCTAACCACTGCGCCACTGTGCTACCCATAACTGTCAGTCTTGCAATGCCACATGGGACTTGTAGTTCCACAACAGCTGTAGGGTGGGAGTGGCCCACCCCTACTTTAGACAGATGAGCAAGAGAACAAAGCCAACAGCTGCAAGTGTAAGTACACTGGGGCATGCAGGTTGTTGCTTCATATCTCACCATGATCAAGGTGGGGTTCCCCTAAAGTTTTGGGATTTTTTTTTCTCTTTTATGGTTTCTATAATAGATTGGATTCAAGTTTTACATTATATCTCTACAATCTATACAGCACATTTGTGACACTCGAATATTCCTCTTCTTATGATAGGGTATATTTAACATATAAAGGGTTAAGTTTAGGGTTGAGGGTTAGGTAAAAAATAGGATTATACTTAAGGCTTAGGGGGTAAGATCAAATATTAAGGTTAATTTGTAGGGGCTAAGTGTTAGTTTACCCTTTTAATGTTAAAGTTAAATGTTAAGAGTTAAAGTGACATTAAACCCTCTGATTTTTTAACATAAAACAATACTGTAATGTGTGCCTTACTGTAATCCATGGTAGTTTCCCTTCTCTTTGCTGCTCTTCCTTTTAAATCCCCATGTCTTCTCGTGCTGGGGGGGACTTTCCTTTGCAGCTTAGTGCCTCTTCCTGTAGTGCTGGCTCCGGTTGTGAACCTGCACACAGACACCATGGGGGTGATTTACTAACCTAAACACACGCACGCACCAGGTGCGTGTGATTTTCACACAGCAAAACGTATTTATCAACCAAAAAGTCTCTAAAAGCATATTTCCACTAATGCCATATATGGAAAAATCATGCACATGATGCATATATAATAATTCTTCACAGTTTAGACAAAAATGGTTAGCTCATGCATTTACATTCCTGCATTCATCAACGCAAGCAACACAACATAGAGCTAATTTACACAAGATCACCTTGCAAATCATGCACAACACACCTGCTGGGTGTGTACACACTACAAAGGTGTCTAGATTCCACCAATAGATCATGCTGGTAGGGAACACACTACAGAGGTGTATACTTGTCCGTGGCGTGTTTATAAGGTTAGTAAATCAACCCCACGTATCCATTCCAGAGACAAGGCAGTCTGCTGCAAAACAGAAGTTCTGCCCAGCATGAGAAGAGATACGGATTTAAAAGGAAGAGCAGCAAAGAGAAGGGAAACAACCATGGATTAAAGTAAGGCACACATTACAGTATTTTTTTATGTTAAAAAATCTGAGGGTTTAATGTCACTTTAAGATTGAGGTTTAAGTTAAGAGTGAAGTGAGGTTAAGGGTTGTGTGTTAGTGTTGTGTAGCGCCCTCTGATATGTCGCTATCAAATTTAGTGAATATCTGGACTGTAATCAGTATAGATGCTGTTTGTTCTGAGTTCTGCATTCTACAGGTGTCCCTGAGTTTAGATTGATTGCTCCTCCTGTTGCTGGTTTGGGGACTCAGCATACAGTGAGGGAGGATCCATCCTCAGACTGTGACTGTGCACCTGACTCAAACCAATCCCTGAGCAGGATGACTCAGAGGTTTGGCTGAGGGCAGGTGATAACAGGTTTGGGGACAGTGTACAGAACGCTCTCCGCCCCAGAGGCCCTCCATGGGAGGAGGCCTGTTGACTGGCCTGGGCCTCAGCACATGCCAGGTGCTGGGGGCCTAGAGGCCTAGGATACTACAGATGCTTTGCTTGGGCCTCAGCACGTGGCAGGTGTTGGGGGCCTAGAAGCAGAAGATACTACTTGATATCTGGTATGCACCTCAGCAAGTGGCAGATGCTGAGGGCCCAGAGACTTCAGATGCAGCTGAAAGAAAACCTGATGGAAGCTGGGCTGGAGGTGGAATCTACTTATCGAGGAGTGTCACAGAGGAGCTGGTGAGAGCTACCATCTGGAACCCTGTAAGAGATCCCTCACCCTATTCCCAGAGGCTTTACTGAAGAGCAGCCAATTGTTGCCTTAGAAGTCCAAAGATAGTTCTCTCTCAAGGTCCTGGACTATCCTGGCTGTTCTCTGTGCTACTGTATATTGCTGGTCGCTCTTAAAGGACCATTGTGCTACCAATTCTAGCCATTGCTACGGGAGAATACAGAGAATTAATACCCGGGTATCCTACAAATCCCAAACCCTCTCTCCTGTTTGATCCTGTACAATAAATAATGAAAAGACCCTATGACTTGAGCCCTTTCTGTTCCGGAGTGTCGTTGTTGCTAGATCTGAGAAAGGGGTCGGTGGCTGGCAAAAATGGTAGGAGAGCCCTAGTTCATTCAGCGGCTCCTTAGGGGGTGAGCGCTACAGTTGTATTAAGTGTAAAGTAAATCTATAGCTAAGATTTTTTACAAATGTTTGGATGCAGAAGAGAATGGTCAAAGCTGTCAGCATTTTTATGGTTTCTATTTCCCATTACTTCCTGTCACAAAAATACATGTCCCCACAAATTAAAGGAAATGTCCTCCTAGACAAGTTAACTAATTAATATATCTGAACAGGGGCGTAACTAGAAATCACAGGGCCCCATAGCAAAATTTTGTATTTTGGGCCCTTTGATTTCTAGTTACGCCCCTTGCAGAGCTTACCTGAGATCCCAAACAGCCCACCTGAGAGTGACCCTGCAGAGCCCACCATAGACTCTCTATGGCAGGGCCCCCCTGTGCTCCAGGCCCCACCTGGGTCGCTAAGGCGATAGTTCTGCCACTGTATCTGAATGTGTTCATGAGCATTGGTGGCCATTGTGGGTCCAAATGACCAAAAACAATCACACATTTTGCTATGTAGATGGAAACCACTAACCATGAAACAAATTTGAGAATTCCCCATCAGAGAGATTTTGTGGCTCAAAAAAAGATAGTAAAAAATTGTAATTTAAAATTATTTCCCCTGGTTCTGGCACTGCTGATTGATGCTGTATTATGGCAAACCTACTGCGGTAGATTCATTTTCTGCATCCAGCACTTCTGAGAGTGTTGGATTCCTAGTCCTTGCTGTGTGATGTTGTTTCCTTTGCCAGCCCCTACATTACTACTGTGTGCTGAAATATTATAGAGAACCACATTGTGTGGTGAGGACCTGGAACTCACGTCAGATCCATAAGATTCTTCAACCATGGACTTCTCTGCAATACAGCAGTAACTGGTGGTGAGGGTAGTAGGAGAGATAAGAAGCAAATATATTTAGTAGGGGGTATATTTTCTTTTTTATTTAAGTTAATGCAATAGAGTCACTTTAATTCAAATGTGTTTTGAAGTGACACAACATTAAAACAAATATAAATAGCTTTTAGTGCCAACTTGATTAGTTCCAGTTTACTGATCCATTTTTTGCTATATGAAACAATTGTATTTATTTATATCCCATGGAAAGATAATATTTCAAGGTCCTCCGATTCTCTCCTTAACAGATACTTGATATTTGATATTTATCTGTTATCTGTTAAATGAATGTTGTTATCATGGTTATTATACCCATGCAGTGCTTCAGTGGCATCTATCTTTAGACTTAATGCTTCCAGCAACCACAACACAAAACCCATCAATTAAGAAATGCAAAAAAACCTTCCTAGAAACTTGCAAGACTGAATATTAAGTGTTGCAGAAAAGCTACAACAGTTATACATGATTCCTACCTTATCAGCGCTAACAAATGTAAAATGCAAAAGTTGCCTTGAAACAGTGCTGCTTTTTATTAGAACACACATTTCAAAATATAGAATCCCGAATAATTTGGTTGATAATTTCGCTTACACCTAACAAAAAATCTTATCCAGCGCTAATCTGGGGGTGCGTCCAATTACTATTGCTCACAAAATTGTTGGTCTCTAAACTTGCACCTCTCACAAAAGCTTTCAATATATATATAATTACTCATATAACATTTTGTGATTTTTGGGGATATAAGCACATATGGTTAGTGCTTTAAAATGCAGCCCACTCGCAATATCTTCTTTTTAAGGGCTTGGTAGACCACTTTTATTTAAATGAAAGTCCACACATCCACCTTGGATATCCTTGCATGGGTTGTTCAGTACAGCATCCATGCAATGCTTGCAAAACAACACAAGCTTAGCCTCTTGGCTTAAACTTTTAACCTTAGTAATTGTGACCCACCGGTCCTCTCTGTAGTGCTGTCCCGCACTTGTACTGGTGGACCCTCAGGCTCTTGGCTCTCCTAGCCTCACCAGTTTTCCCAACCTTCCTGTCTGCCTTTGTGTGCCTTCAGCACACACACCACCTGACTCCACTTTAACTTCTGGGGGAGTCCTTCTGACTCCTGAACACCGTCTGTTCCTATTTTCCATCAGGAGCTTGCCTAACTCCTCTCTGACTTCTGGGGGAGTCCTCCTGACCCCCGAACACCATCTGTTCCTATTTCTCAGGGAAAGACTACTGACTAGGATAATTAGCTCTTACTAAGGGCTGTGCACACCTGTGCAATTATCAAGTGCTGGTTACTATCAAAACATCGACCTAGGAATGGAGATTTTATTCCTTCCTACTCTTTGAAATCTCCCGATTCCTGAATCCTAAGCTGAATCCAGAAACACCCTTGCTTCCTGACACCTCTCAGCCCTTCTGGCTAAGGTTCCTGGGTGATCGTAATGTCAAATTCCACAGTGGGAATACCACAGTTTATATATATATAAAAAATAAATACTCTTTATTTCTCAGGAAGCCTTAAAAACAAAAATGTTTACTGGGCACTGTCCCCAAACAATTATATGCCACATTTAACATTTCTAAAATCTAACATTTTAAAATGAAATGTTTTAATATTTTCTTCTCAAGATGGAACTAAAAGCACAAAAAAAATAATTAATCCATATAGTATTTATGAGACCATTTGTCCTCATCCATTCATTTAAATATGAGTGAAAGCATATAGACAAAAACTTAAAACCCTTTAATATTCATGTTCCCATCCAGGGCACATCAAAAAAGTGAACAAGTCATATAACCCACTTTGTTCACAATGTTTGGTATCCCAATCTGGATGTTTGAGTGTTACAACATACAGTACACATGAATAAGATATTGATTCACATAGTTAGTAATCCCCTTTGCTTGTTCTCAATATATAAGGGATTTTCACGTATTGATAATGAGTCAAACAAATCTACTTGTACCATGCAGTAGTCCCAGATATAACTTGTAGTCCAACATTAGTGGAATATTAACTAGAAAAGGGCTTGTTTTTGCTGAACAAAAAAAGTATCAATGGTATCCAACTTAATGAAGAGTATATACGATATGGGATATCAATTGTGCAGACACCTACACCTAGGCTTAATTCAATGTGACTCTACTTGCAGTAGTCCCGTATAGGGTTAATTCAGTGTTAACCTGCTTAACCTCCACTATGAAATCCTGGGGAAATCCTTATATACAAAGGACAATTTTCAGGCTGGTAAGGCTGATTTCAGCCGTATATCGGCTGAAATCAGCCGTACATCGGGTGGCTTCGGGTCGGCCGAACATGCACAGCATGTTCGGCCGACTCGAAGTGCAGAAGGACTTCGACTCAGCTGATCCAACATCTGGATCGGCTGAGCCGAACCTATTGCAGGCTACTCGCTGCTGTTCGGTTCATTCTTATACGTGCCGAACAGCAGTGAGTGAATAGCCGAATGCCACTGACCGGCATTCGACTCGGCTGTTCTGCTCGGTCCCTCTGTGGGACCGAGCAGAACAGAAAAATAGTTAAGAAAGTAGAAAAAAACTTTTTTAACTCTCATGGGCGCTCCGGGAGTCTCCCGGCCACCAAGGAGAGAAACACTGCTTTTACTTTTTTTTTTATTCTGATACGGAGCCGTGTCAGAATAGAAAACACAATAAAAAATTTTGGCCATAGGAATGCATTGCTAGATTCCTATTGGCTATTTCAATTTGTATATCCAATAGCAAACTAGCTATTGTTCCCGCCCTCTGCTGCTGTCAATCAGTAGTTGTGGACCTGATGGGAAACTGCAGCAGAGGGCGGGTGCAATGCTTGTTTGCTATTGGCAATTGCAAATTGAAATAGCCAATAGGAATCTAGAAATGCATTCCTATGGCCAAATAAAAAAAAAAAGAAACAGCAGTGTTTCTCTCCTTGGCGGCCGGGAGCAGGAGACTCCCGGGGCGCCAGGGAGAGTTTGCTGTTTGGAGATCAGTGTCCCTGGTTAGCAGGTAACCAGGGACGCTGATCTCTCTGCAAGTGGCCGGAGCCAGCCGTAAGAT
>NW_017307599.1:464912-469776 GCF_000935625.1 Nanorana parkeri
CCCTCCACCCCGGTGCCCAAACCAGGCGGGCGGCCAGCCAATGGCCGGCCACTCGGCCAGCTTCGGCTTTCAGCGCGGCTCAGCCGAGCCGAGGTATATGCGTTCGACTCGACTGAGCCGCTCGGCCACGTTCGGGAGCTGTACGGGCTATAGTGAATAGCCCGTACAGCAGCCCTTCAGTTCTACTGAACCGAAGGCGTCATGGGGCCGAAGTTAGCCGAAGGATCGGCCGAAGCTACGGCTAGATCCTTCGGCTGCTTCGTGAATAGACCCAATAGTCTTATGTCCCAGAAGCAGCACTTCTAATCTAAAAAAATCCTAACACAAGATATGTCTGTATATATATAGTCATTTCACATTTCCATAATGGGATCATTATATTTACCAATAGCAAATAGTGGTAATACATGGACATGAATAAAGGTTGACACTTACCCATTTATAGTTCCATGCTATCCATCCTGAGTCCGGTGTCCATCAAAGAGAAGGCTGGTTGTATGTAACATTAGACTGATGCTGTTGCCTCCATGAGAACTTCTCCAGAGGGGCATGGTGTGATTGGGAATAAAGAAAATTGTAAACATTGTATATCAAAAGCTGAGTTGTTCTCTTTCTGATGTCCAAGAAGGGGCCAGATAGAAACGTGAATATTGAGGGGCTTTACGTATGCCTTTACTAATGTTCAAATGTCTAAATCAGGACAAATGTCCTGATAAAAACTACATGCATTTACATTCTGTGTTGTGCCTTGAAATTCTATCTTGAGAAGAAAAAGATTATGCCTTTAAAAGCGTTGCGAATTTTTAAAATCTGGTTGTTACATAATGAGTGTCGGAATTTATGTAAGTTTACAATTGTTATTAACTATTGTGCTACCTGAGAAATAAAAAGCACTCATTTTGGTTCATAAAGTGGTTATATGAGTAAGTACATTTCTTGAAAGCTTTTGTGAGAGGTGCGAGTTTAGAGACCAATCATTTTGTGAATATTTCAATATATACTAACGGGTTCCACATAAAACAGTCATAAAGCTTCCTGTTTTGTACTGTCTGCAGTCAACAATGCCCAGAGACTGATCTGTCATCTGTAAGAACACCCAAATAACCAGAGAAGCCACCACAAGATACCATAGGTATAATAGAGAGCTTGAGGCAGCAAAAAGTAGCAGTGAACATATATGATGTCATGTGAAGATGAGTAGTGTTTCCTAATTTAGCTGCAAAAATTAGCAGTACCTTCACACCAAATATTGCTATGGACAAATCACCTCCCTGCAGCTGAAGACAAGATTCTAATTGTTGTGTACAGAGGGACTTTATGCTGAATGGGTTTTCAATTCAGAACCCAGAGAAGCAGGGCATTTCTTGAAACAACCTCCTGCTGCAGTTTAACCCTTTGCTTGGCAGCAGGTATGTATTACATCGGATTGATATTTGCCCAACAGTACTGTTGAAGTTCTAGCTTCTGACATTAACAAACAGAAGCTCAGGAAGAAAGAAGCATTCCACAAAGAGCTGGTGGCACGGGATAGAAGAACTGTCACTGTTTCCTCCAGGTAAGTGTTATGTTATTAATACAGCTAATCTCTCCTTTCCTGTCTTTTTGGCACTGCTAGTATTATCAGCATTCTTGGCAATACTAGCAATGTCAAGTATGTTAAATGTGATGCCTGGGATTTGTGCAATATATTGATGGTACAATCTTTATTCCCAGAATAATAAAATAAAAAAAGACAGGAGTGGAAAGAAATCATTTCATTTTTTTATGGTCATGCCCAGGAAGTAGAGGACTGTTACACAAATGCCGAAGAACAGCTGCCAATGATGAATCTGTTGATTCCATGACATCTTCAGTTTTGGGAATTTCCTACTGTGGGAACAGTGGGTGAAAATATATATGCATGAATATTTGTGGTAGCGGTGTTGTTTACAGTCGGCATTGCACTGTAGTGGAATTGGTTTTGCACTGAACACTAATACATATTTTTATTGATATCCAATCATTCAGATATTTACAGATATTGTATATTTGATTAGACCCTTGTCTTATGAACATGACTCATGATCAATATACCTTGTGCTTCTGGGCATTTGACTCAAGCCTAATGGCCATAGGCAAGGCCAAAGAATAGTCACAAGACAAAAGAGGTAATGTAACTACTCTTGCAGATTCCGTTTGCTGCTGCAATGGAGGAAGGAGCAGCAGAGGATCTGAGTATCAGTAAATTGGGGAGGCTTTTGCAAAGACACTGCTTCTTTGGCCTAAGGGGGTGAAGTAACGTGCATTATGCTGTGCATGGTTTTAAGGCATCCCATTCATGAGCCGTCACAAGGACATGGCGATACCACTCTCAGCCTCACCCTGTACAGAGATTTCCCAGGTCGTGGCACAACAATCTCAGGCCAACAGACTGAAAACAATCATCACTAGGGTTGGTTAACTCCGCAGTTATACACACCAAACGTTCGCTGCCAACCCATTTTTTTAACCAAAACGCAGACAGCTCCCAGCAAATGCTGTGACAATTCAAAACACTTAAACAAAGCCTATGATACCACTGTTCTCTCAGACAGGAATATGATAGGTTTAACTATAAAAATGGTCTGATTTGTTGGCTCCAAAGCCGCCTCCCTTTGTGGTGTTCATTGAAAGATCTGGGGAATACCCAGGTAGGGTAGGGTAGGTAGGTATTAATTAGATGAATAAACATACATGACAATGTTTAAGGAAAAAAAATCTGCTGCACAATGGATGGTATATGTGTTGTGGTGTGCTTCATTTCCACTGTACAATGTGCTGGGGTGCCATTCACAATGAATGGCACCGCACATTAAGCTGAAGTGCTTGTGTTTTTTAGCATATGTTGCCACAACACAAAAGCAATAGACCCTAAAATGTGTCCCTTCTCCTCTTGTTCCTGCGACATCCTTAACATTTTGGAGTTTTCGATCAATTTCTGTACTGGTGACAATGGTCACCAGGACAAATGTAGAGGGTAAAACTACCCAGCAGGGACACAGGTAGCAGTAAAAACCTGGCAAGGGTTTCAGTTCAATAGGTGTTTATTGAAATTTTTCACAAACATACAGATATACAGATATCAAACACATCAGAAAAAAACGAGCCCCAGATGAAGTTCGAGAAGATCCGCTGTAGATTTTTGAAAAAGGATGAGGGGGGAATAATCGGCAGGACCTGGAAAAGGTATAGAAATCTGCGAACAACATCCATTTTTAAAGCATTTATCCTACTCAGCCATGAGATGTTTTTCCGATCATACCCAGATAGGTCCTGGGAGGTCTTCCGTAATAGAGGGTCATAATTTAAGCCAAACAGCTGAGAAAGATCAGCGGAAAGGTGAATCCCGAGATATTTCACTGAAGTGGGGCATATTCGAAACGGGAAGTTCGTTTGAAGCGCGTGTAGTTCCCTGGCCGCCAGCGATACATTGAGTATTTCCGATTTGGATAGGTTCACTTTGAAGTTGCTGAACATGCTAAAACTTGCAAACTCCTGTAAGATAGAGGGCATAGCTATGTGGGGATTAGTCACGTATAGGAGCAAATCGTCAGCAAAGAGCGCCATCTTAGAGCAGATGGGTCCCACAGTCAGTCCCGGGATCGTTACGTTTTAGCGTATGGCGACAGCCAAATGCTCCATAGTGAGCACGTAGAGGAGGGGGGAGAGCGGACACCCCTGCCTGGTGCCGTTGGCGATCTGAAATCTCGGGGATAGAGACCCATTGACTCGGACCCGCGCCGACGGGCGAGAGTACAGGGCCATAATGTTACGGAGCATGAGGGGTCGGACCCCAATCTGCAACAGGGATTGCTTGAGGAAGTGCCAACTCAGTCAGTCAAACGCCTTGCCGGCATCCACCGACAGGAGGCACAGAGGAGTGTTGGACTTTTGAGCATGTTGCATGAGGAGGACGGTTTTGATGGTATTGTCTCTAGCCTCCCGCCCCCTAACGAAGCCCACCTGGTCCGGGTCAATCAAACTGGGGAGGAGGGGCTGCAGCCTATTGGCAATCAATTTAGAGAATAGTTTGAGGTCCACATTGAGGAGGGAAATGGGGCGATAATTTGTACAAAGGGTATGGTCCTTCTCCGGCTTGGGGATGAGTGAGATATGAGCTTCCAGAGACTGGGCAGGGAACTCCGATCCCTGGGCTATAGAATTGAAGACTCTCAAGAGGAATGGAGATAAAGCATCCTTGTATTGCTTATAAAACTTGGCCGTGAAACCGTCAGGACCAGGACTCCGGCCCGTCGGCACCGATCCAAGGACCAGGCCTAGTTCGTCCAAGGTGAAAGGGGATTCCAGAGTCTCCGCCACCGGATCCTCCAAAACAGGCAAAGCAGTCTCTTGAATATAGGACAACAACCGGGCCTCCTGAGATGGGGGAGGCTGGTCTGCCCCCGCTATATTGTAAAGTGCTGTATAAAACTCTGCAAAAGCCTGTTGTATCCCCGCTGGCGAGTGAACCATCGTATCCGGGGATGTCCTAATATGGGGTACAAAAGCCTGCGTGGATCTAGGATGGAGGGTCCGGGCTAAGGGCCGGCCGCATTTATCCCCGAACTTATAAGCACGATACGCCAATTTGTCTTGGTACCTTCGGGTGGACAGATCGAAAAACCCCAATAACTTCTGTCTAGTCTGGGAAATCTGTAAAAGGACCTCTTGGTCAGGAGATGCTTTATGGCGGGTTTCAAGGTCTCTAAGGGATTGGAGTGTGTCTTGGATACATTGAGACCTTTCCCGTTTCAGCCTGGACCCATGCTGGATTAGGACGCCCCTAAGTACCGCCTTGAGGGCCTCCCATTGAGTAGGTAGAGGAGTAGGGTCTTCCGCGTGAACC
>NW_017307599.1:471418-473154 GCF_000935625.1 Nanorana parkeri
GAGACCTTGATATCGCTATTAGCAACCTGTTGGCGTAGCTCACACATCTCTCCCCTGAGGGCACCCTCCAACCTGAGTGCCCAGGAATCAAAGTCTGCCCTGAATGCATGCAGCAGGTCTCTGACCCCCTGGCCCGGCCCCTCCACTGATTCCAGGGAGGCCTCAGGCATGGATGGATCCGGAGAGCAGGCAGGGGAGCTGGCAGGGGAGATCGGGACCTCCGTGATAGGCGGGGAGGCAGAGGAAGCTGGCAGAGCCGTCTGCTTGGGACCGGCCGCTTTGCCGGCAGTCTTACCACTTCCCTGCGAGTGTGACGCCTGGTCTCCCGTGGCCTTCGGCTTGGCTGATACTTTTGGAGGCATAGCGCGGCCCGCTGCCAGGGGCGCAGATTGCCGGCCGCGGACGAAGAAGGAGGCGATGTCCCGGGCACCGGCGGAATCCGGAGTAGAGGTGGAAGACAGCCGTGCTGACATCCACTGTGTGAGGAGGGTGAGTAGTGAGATAGTCCGATAAATCAAGCCTCCGGGTCGCAGAGCTCCGATCGGCACGTCCTCAGTCCGCCATGCTTGGCCACGCCCCCCCTGGCAAGGGTTTTAATACTCAATGTGTGAGCTCTGTGTGGAATGGTCCTTTTCTCTGTGATACAGTTTGTTTTTGTCAGTATATTTTTGATTTCATATTGTCACTTTTTTAGGAGAACATCATGTTTGTGCACAATTTCACATGCAGCTTTAAGGCATCCCCAAGCATGTTATTTAAAATATTTTTGAATTTCTTAATGTTGTCCTTTAAGATGTACTGTATCTCAAGACTCACTCCAGTCTAAAAAGTATTTTTTTTAAACTTTTTGCACTTGCATACGTCCCCATGACAGTGCCAGCTATCCATGCCATGTTTTTAATGAATGTGTGCAAATAGGCCTTTCTATGTATGAGGTTCGTGGATTTCCTGCCGAGTTCTAAAAATGTCCAGTGAACTGAACTTTGCTCAGTTCGCCCATCCCTAGTAGTAGGAGTCAGTGCCCACTCTGTTTTGAGGAAAGCACTGTGTGTCACTGAAACAAACTGCAGTAATGTGGAAGCCATGACAAGTAATGTGGGTATCTGGAAATACAACTAAAAAACATTCTAAAGATGCCCATATATATTTCATAATTTGTTGGAGCAAATTAAGTTATTGTAATGCAATCCATTTATAGTTTCTCTACTGGTAGGGCAGCTCAGTTTTCTTGTGAATGTTTAATTTTAGTTTTTAGAAGTTTGTTCTTGGCTAGGTTGAAATGCAAAACCAAGCTGTATTGTGTGTGCATGCTAACCTGGGTTCACTGTAGAAGTAATTGGGGTCACCCTGCATTCTCTAGTGTACCTCCCAGTGCAGGGAATCAAGTTCTCCAATAATGCAGTTTGAGACCAATGCTGAAAAAAGTGCCAGTTCAATGATGGGTCTAGGAAGCAGTAAGCTAATTATGATGCAGCACTTAGAAAAGAAAATGCATTTTTGCACATTTATATCTTTAGTGTAAGTACATATGTTTAGCTTTTTTGTGGATATTCTTTAAAATGACAATTAAAGTGATGCTCATTAGTGATGAGCCGAACACCCCCGTGTTCGGTTCTAACTCGAACTTTCGAACATGGAAAAAGTTCTAACTCGAACTTAGAACTCAATGCAAGTCTTTGGGTTAGAAAATTAAAGGTCGCCATTTTGAAGCCTTATATGCAATTTATTGGCCATAA
>NW_017307600.1:0-5414 GCF_000935625.1 Nanorana parkeri
ATGGATTTAACTATGAGAAAATAGTTAGGCAAATCACACTACCGGTATATAAATTCTAACCTATATAACAATGCTAATATTAACTGAGGCTATGCATCTCATATTCTATGCCCCTATTGGGGCGGCACAGCGGGGAAACAGCTGAGAGGAGGGGGGAGCGGGGAAGATGGATGGAGGGTGAGTGTCGAGGCTGACTTTGTGACACTTTGTTTGCACCCTGATCGATGCCCAGCCCAGGCAATGTTTGTGACCACATTAACTATGTGTAGGCCAGCTCAGTGTATTGCTTATGCATCTGATTAGACTCTCATCAGATGCATAAGCAATACACTGAGCCTAGTCATTAGAGGAACCCGACCCATTAGAGATAGATGTATTGTCTAGTCCTCTCCAGCACACATTCCATTCATTGTATGATGAAATGTGTAACATTATACATGTTGCCAGTACTAATCACATTGGGAAGCAGTGGGTTAACCCATACATCACTGCTTCCCTGCCGATCCCCCTAGTGCAGCTCTTCTGCAAAAGTTGTCACATGTGATGATAATGCCATAATACAAATGGCTACTACTGTCAGAATACAGTTCACTTTAATCAGCTTACTTTAGGGCTCGTTCACACCAGTTGCAGCGCGTTCTGGCTGGATTCTGGCCAGAATGCACTGCCCGTATTGCGGGCAGCTCACTTTTTGGTGGGGCAGGAGGGGGCGTGGGGGTGTGGTGGGCCATTGCGATCCTGTGCCGACGATCGCATTGCGGCCGGAGGGCGTGGCTACAGTGCCATTCACTTCAATGGCCTGTCACACCCCCTCCTGCCCCACCAAAAAGTGAGCTGGCTACAATGCGAGGCAGTGCGTTCTGGCCAGAATCAGGCCGTAACGTACTGCAACTGGTGTGAACGGGCCCTTAATGTCACATTTGTAGATTTCTATCTGTATAGAGAGGACTGCAGTATGCTGAAAATGGTTTGGTGTGAATGCTGTGTAACATGGTTATTCATTTAGACATAGGTATTGCTGGCATGTGTAGTCCTCTGGACCCCTGGCGAGACACCACATAGCCTTCCTGAAAGCCTGCACAGCCCACCCGAGAGCCTGCGGAGTCCCCACCCGAGAGCCCACACAAGCCACCTGAGAACCTGGGACATCAGGACGCCACCCCAGAACAACACAAAGTATGTAGCCCCATATTATTTTGTATTGCTGGGATTTGTAGTCCTCTAAAGACAGTCTCCTTACGCTTTCTCCTGCCTACCTATTCGCCCCCCCCGGCCGCGCGTGGCGCTGGAGTGTTCAGGTTTCACCTGAAGAAAAGGTGGCAACCCTAGATACAAGTCCAGAATCTCAACGAAGAGCAGAGAAGGTGAAGAGCGGCAAATGGCTGCTTCTGTTTCGTTCCAAATGAAATTTAGATGTATCCGAATTTCATTATCAAACATTTGGATATGTTTGAATTCATTATTTTTGTCATTTTGGAAATTTGGATGCATTAGAATATCCGAATTTACAGAAATTCTTATGAATTTCAATTCAGAATGAAACTAAACGCACATGTCTACCCTCCGAGATATCTCAGTTTATTTGGAAAATTGATGACCCCGAGCTAAAGATGCAACAATCTTGTCAGGACTCTTAGAAGGGTGGTTACAGAAATGACGCAACCAACCTGATCAAACAGCCTGAGGAATGTGCTGAAGGATGTGGAAGTGTTCCGTGGTAGTTCAGCACACCCTGCCTCAGACACAGTTTTGCTAACCGGATGATGTGGATATACTGTTCATCCACCGACATGTTATTACATAGCATACAATTCAGGTTTTATAGAGATTAAACTTGACAGGGATCAACTGTATATATTTCCTAGTGTCAGGAAGCCAGAGCCAGGACTCTTACTCCGCGGTTTGCGCATGCGCCTGGTGCAGCCCATAGAGCTGTACCAGGTGCGGTGTCTCTGCGTGAACATGCACACGGACATGCTCCAACATGTTGTTTGAATGTTTGGCGCCCTCTGGGCTATAAAGGCTGTGACTACCAATGTCACAATTGTCAGCTTCCCTGTGTTCCTGCATTCTGTTCATGAGTTGTTTATCTGTTATTGGCACGGCTTGGCTTGACCTGCTTTTCTCCAGTGCTTTGACCCTTGGCTTGCTCCAGACGTTTGTTCCTGCCTTATCCCTGGTACTGCGTTACCCGCATGTTGACGACGTCGGCATGTCCTGACAATTCTGCTATATCCGTTATCTTCTTGGATCTGCACCCATCACTGCATCCACTGCTCGTCGGATTCATCATCTACTGGCACTCCTGCCCCTCTATGCCCCGGTGCTCCTGTATCCAATCCAAGCGCCCCAGGACCGGAGCTGTGAGAGAGGCTGCCCTTGTCACTTCAGACTCCCCTATGGTACTTGACACACAGAACATTTAATGTGAAGTTGCTTGCTGTGCGTTATAGTATAGTCATGTGTGGTATCAAATAATTGTAATTTACTCATACATCCAGGTTGATGCTTGCTATTATTGTAGCACTAACATAGTAGGATTTATAAATATGTGGTTCTAGACCTGACACAAGCACCAGACTAAAATGTTTATGTACCAAACTGCATGCTAAATAGTTTACAATCCCTTCAGTACCTGGCATGTTTATGATATACTTAAAATGACATTAAACCCTCAGATTTTTTAGCATAAACCAATACTGTAATGTGCGCCTTACTGTAATCCATGGTTGTTTCCCTTCTCTTTGCTGCTCTTCCTTTTAAATCCTCACATTCTCATGCTTGGGGAGAACTTCCCTTTTCAGCTCAGGGCCTCTTCCTGTAGTGCTGGCTCAGGTTACAAGCCTATACAAATCTATACACAGACACCGTGTATCCATTCCTCAGACAAGGCAGTCTGCTGCAAAACAGAAGTTCTGCAGAGCATGAGAAGAGATACATTTAAAAGGAAGAGCAGCAAAGAGAAGGGAAACAACCATGGATTACAGTAAGGCACACATTACAGTATTGTTTTATGTAAAAAAATCTGAGGGTTTAATGTCACTTTAATTAAAGATATCTGCTTATCAGTGTTTTGCCTTCCAGATATCCTGAGGATATTCAATAGCTATTTAGACAATCAAGGAGAACTATGGGGTCAGGGCTTTCCCCATAGTTCTCCCAAGGGTCATGGGAGAACACAAACTAGCGTTCTCCCGTGACCCAAAGCTCGGTATACCGCAAGCTACAGCTCGCGGTATACTGAGATGCCGGAGCCGGGACGGATCCCGACATTACTGTCTGGATCCACCCAGCTGCGGGATTGACAACTGGCTCTGCCTATCCAGAGGCAGAGCCAGCTGTGCCCGCCCCCTCCTCCCGTCCATTTCGCCAGTTAGCGCTGGAGGATCTGACGGGGGAATCCCTGCAGGGAGCCGTGAGTGACAGTTACGGCTCTCTGCAGGGATAGATCGAGAAGTGAGCGAGCGACGGTATGTGTTCGCTCACTTCCCGATCTACTGAGCCGACCTGTGACAGTTTCATTGTCACAGGTCGGCTCTGATTATGAGGCTGAGTGAAAATCATTTGCCTCATAATTCTCCTTTTAATGATCCACTAATTCAAAAACAGACCTACCAGAGATCTTTATGCATAAATATCATTAGGAATACACATATAAAATTAATTAATTACACACAAGAGGGAATATAATATTTGATACAGACTAAGCACTTTGATCACTTTTTAGTACTGTGAAGCTGCACTGGACTCCGTGTGCGTCTCTGGCTCCGCCGTGTGACACTCCCTAGAGTTGATGAGGGAAATCCCCATCACCCTGGGAGAAAGGCCTCTCCAGGATCATGCAAGCCTGGGACTAATAATCGAATAGAAGGAAAGGTAAAATAATTAACTATTTACATTCATGGTTAATAAATGCTTTCTCACATATCTAGACCAAGAAATATGATGTAACACAATATCACTGAAAAATCAATAACGTTGAAATATTTCTGTATGTATACTGAATGAGTTAGGGATAAAACGATCAAATATATGCAATATATAGATGAACAAATGTTGATGGACAAATAATAAATGTGAACAAGATACCCCATGTATGAATATTAATATTAAATGACTAAGGACAATTGAAAAAATGAATATACTGCATTGATAAATGAAAAATAAGGAACTGTATATATAATAAATGAATTGAAGTTTATTGAAATATAATATAGTACATGCTGATTCTATCTCATGATGTAACATTAATCTATATTGTACTATATGTTTTAAAAAACAGAATATTGCTGAAAATCGATATATTACAAACAAACAAAATAAACACACCCCCCTGAAGAAGCCTGTGTGAGCGTAACGCGTAGGGGACTCATCAAATAGTGATATACCAGTAAAGAATTATATGAAACATGAACATGTATATGTATGTATAAATAATGCTTGTAATATGGATTGTAAATATACAAATCAGCAATAATCCTAGGAATAGAGACATGTTATTTGGAGATATACATGAGGATCACTATAAGTGAATTGTTTTTATTAAACTCAATTATTTTTTAGAAAAACAAGAATCTAAATATTTATACACTCCATCACAATAACAATATTCAAAATGACAATTACACACCTTTAGAAGTGTTTAGTAATGGCAATCTGCAAACAAATACTTGTAGAAAATTGTGGGATTGTATTCTTTATATAATTTAATTTTCTCCCTATTTTTCTCATGGTGGCCATTTTCATTAAGGGCAGATTAATCCATCTCCATTTACTTCCTGGAACTCTGGGTCTGCCTCCTGGAACATGTGACAGTGTACATCATCTTCCCCAAGATCTTGTGAGATTTTGCAGTTCACAGATGAGATTTCCTAGGAATGCACTGTTGATGTAGCCTTCCCAGGATGCATCTGTAAAATCAAGGCTACATCACCAGTGCCTCACCAAACCAGGAAGTGAAAAAACAGTAATTGTAAGTAAAAGCAAAAAAATGTTTGTTTAACTGATGAATGTGAGTTGATTTTATATTATCATGCAGAGCTACATTCTGATATGATTTTTAGCAAAAGGGGATAAAGGTTTGCTTTAAGATCAAGAGGTTGAAAAACTTAACCACCTGCTCCTATGCTCGCCTCCAGGACTTCTCCAGAGCCTCTCCCATCCTCTGGAACTCCCTACCACAATCTGTCCACTTATCTCCTACTCTGTCCATCTTTAGGCTGTCTTGAAAATTCACCTTTTCAGGGAACCCTATCTCACCTTGACATAACTGTCCTTTTACTTCTTCAATTAATTCATCCCACACAATTATTACCTTTTTTGTATCACTTGTCTCTCCTACTAGATTTTTAGCTGTTACAACCATGGCCCTCCTAACCCTCCTGTATAATAATAATAATAATAATTATTATTAT
>NW_017307600.1:5509-27789 GCF_000935625.1 Nanorana parkeri
TAATAATTATTATTATTATTATTATTATTATTTGATTCAGCTTTTCACATCTTCCAGTATCAACAGCTCTCAGAATTCGTCAAATGACATCTCAGAGACACAAAGAAAGTTGATGCTGGAAGACTTCCCTATGGCAAACAGCTTGAAATCATTTCTCATTGGGGAGCAGGTAGATACAGTATATAACACCCAGAATGTGTCAATGACTGCAGGTTCTGCTCTAAAGTATCTCCAAAGAGTGCCATCAGTATGTGGACCCCCTCCAAACAATTGTGTTCAGGGTTTAACAGTGAAGGATATTGTTAACAACATACAAAGACATTTTAGATAATAGTGTGCTTCCCGGAGTATCAGGAGGGGAACATATGCAGGCCAGCAATGTAAACAGGCGCCGTGTGGTCCCCAGCAAACATGGGACCTCACGGCAGCTGAATCTGTAAAAAAATTGAAAGGGTGGTATCGGCTCTGACTATCGGGGATTTTCACGAGTACAAGTACTTATGAAACTGCCCAGTACCGATACTGGTCTCTGTATGGATGCATCCCTACTTTTTTCTCTTTTAATTTAAATCAGAACTCTGGGCAGAATTTTTCTTAACCCTTGGTCCCAAAAATCATCATGTTCTATATATGCTGGTGTTGTTTTGGTTATTTAATTTTATATTATTATTTCTGACAGGCTCCCTTTAGGCTGATATCTTTATTGTCCCTATCAGAAGGTTATGTGATCATGTTCATTTTTATGGGTTTTCTGGTTTAAAAAGAAAACAGACTAGCTAGTTAAGAGGGTTTAGGTGGAAAAAATAACTTTTTTTTGCACTTGGCAGAAATTAGACTGTTTGCAGATCTACAGGAGATTTCACTAATGATGTCTGACCAGCATGCCATTCAAGGGCAACTGGAGACAACAGATGTGTGACATTACCTGTCATTGTGCTAGTAGCTGCAGATGTACTTACGAAAAAATCCTGCTTGCTGCACATTTGGTGCAATTTCCAGCAAATAACCTTTCATAAGGATAAAATATACTATACTGCGGTAAAACTACGTGCACTGAAAAACCAGATGTGTGAATCTATCCTTACCCATAGCTATAAACACAACCACAGGTCATTAATGGTGATAAAAAGAAAAAAACTTTATTCAGACATTTTAAATGATGAATAGGCTTTATTGAATTCTTCCATCCACATCAGAAAATGAGGCAGCCTATGTGTCAGATGGGCCCCAGGCAGGGCAGATGGATGGGGCCCTAATTCCTCTGGTGAAAGTAGTCAATGGTCATTAACAGAATGCAAAAATCCAAAGTTAAATTCTCATTGTAGACATACATAGTCTGCTATCTGCATCAAAAATCTATTTGTTTCACTGAAACAGTACAAGGCAATTTTGCACACCCCATCCAATTGCTTAACACCCTCTATGCTGACAACACTGCCTTCCTGACACCCTCCACCTTGACCACACTGCCTGCTTGCACACCCACCACCTTGACCACACTGCCTGCCGCAGCCTGACATTCTCTGCCCTGACCATACTGGCTGCCCAGCACCCTCCATATTGACCACACTGCCTGCTTACACAACTTCCACATGGACCACACTGTCTGCCTGACGTTCTCCACCCTGACCATACTGCCTGCCCAACACCCACCATGCTGACTACACTGCCTGCTTGCATACACTCCAGACAGACTACGCGGCCTGCCTGACACCTTCCACCCTGACTGCGCTGCCTGCTCAGTGGACAAAAAATACATTAGTTTCTGATACATTGTGACAGTCATGCATTTTACTAGGGATACAAAAATGAGGATACTTAAATTCTTTAATGAGTAAATCTTTGGAGACTTGTTATTATATTTTCCTATCTATTATTATATCTTAAAATCTTTTCTTTTTTGTATTATATGTTTCATTTATATAGCATACTATGCACTTCCTACCCTAAAGTAAGGTATAAAATTGATACATACTTTTGATTTAGTTTCCATAAATTAGCTGGTATCAGAGCTGTGCTCTGGGACATGCTTGGAGATGTAGTAAAGCTGACACGTGTTAAAGAAATGAAAATAGCAACTCTTAGGAGGCTTACAGATTCCCTACTCCTTTACCCAAGTGACCAATAGCAAGAAGGATAACTTCACTAATAGAAATAGAAAAATTATTTTAGCAAATTAAAGTGATTGGTGGATAGATGAAGAAATCTCATATTAAATAATTATAATAAGAAGAAAGGCTGAATATTCCACCAATCCAAATCTCTTTGGTGTTTGCGGGCGATTCTTGTATAGTGACCTGGATGCAGTTTCCTGTCATTCGAGATACGTAAACTATTACCTGCTGTGTCCACATCAAGTAATATATTTGTAGCTTCCTGTACATTTAACTCACTCCCTATATCCGATAAACCTGTGCTTAATGTGTCTGAGTTCCAAGCCATATCCCCTTCATCATGGAGGAGCTCATCATGTCTCTCTCTGTCCTCATCATCTCCATCCTCCGTATCATACAAGTCACTTGATTCTACATCCAGTAATATGTCTGCACCTTCCTGCATACATAAGAATTTATTAATCCTTGAAATTATATCAGATAAACCCGTGCGTAATGTGTGTAAGATCTCAGCCACATCCAGATACCTTCTTACATGGACAAGTGTCTTCTGTGTTTCTGTGTCCTCAATATGCTCACCATCTCTTTCCTCAGTGTCCTCTTCACTATCTTCCTTACTACTCTCCTCCCCAGTATTCTTCTCCCCAGAATGATCCTCCCATATCTGTCCCTCCACAGTGTCTTCCTCTTTGTTATATACATCCTCGGTATCACACAAGTCACCTGTGTCTTCTTCCTGTAACACAGTCAGTGGATCTGCCATCTTACACAGATTCTCAATGTGACATATGCTTCTGGACAGCTCGTCCTTCTTTGTTTCCAATTGATGGATCAGGTCAGAAACCTCCTTTTCTTCCCTGCAGATCTCCTGCAGGACATCCTTCTCCAGGTCATCCAGTTGTCTCCTGAGATCTGTAAACAGTGCAGTTATTCTTCGTACTTCAGCAATTGTTTTTTCTTGAGCTTTCATTTTACATTCCTGCAGACTTTGGGCTCTTTGTTCCATCTCCACTCTCTCTATGATCAGCTTCTGCAAAACATTTTTCAGTCTTTCCTTCTTGGTCTCGGCAGCCGCATCTAGTGACTCCATTTGGTGGCTCCTGTGTTCCTCTGCTGAACAGTACACACAGATACAGGCGGAATCTTCAACACAGTAGTACTCCAGGATCCTGTTATGGACGGAGCACATCTTGCTATCTGGGAAGATGGTGGGATCAATCACAATATGAACTCGTGACTTGCTGTGGACACTCAGATGTTTCTCACACAACGAAACCTCACACCGCAGACAGGATTTAACAGCAAGGACATATGCGTGTAGACAGTTTGTGCAGAAGATGCTAGTCTTTTGCTGATGTAGCTGAGTAGACATGAATTTTACAACTTTATAGCACAAATCAGCGTTCCTCTGCAGTAAAAGATGTGGCATGTACTGTATTCTGCATTTAGGACAGGAATAAACTCAAAATCTTTCATGGGTTACCAGTGCATGAAGAACACAGGCCCAGCATAATTTGTGTCCACATGCCAGGCTTACAAGATTGGTATAAGTATTCAGACAGACGGAACACTACAGCTCCCTGCTCAACTCAGCCGATGCCATCGCTGACAGCTGAAGATATGAAAGTAAATGTTTCTGACCCTCAGACTGTTGTGTATTTGTCACACATGCAAAATAAATCCTTTTAAGGAAAGAAAAAGTGGGGTTTTGAAAGCACCAAAAAATGACAACTCCAACCGATATATGTAAAAAATATATTTATTTATTTCATATAAATCTTAAAAAAGGAACAGAACAAGGATAAAAAATTTCAAAGAGATAAACTTTCTTACACTTTAGGCTAAGCCTATAAGTGGACCAAACAAACCAACACTCGATCTAGACTAGACCACTTATCCCGTCCCTCGGACTGGGAGAGGGATGGGGGGTTTGACTCAGACTCCTTATCGTTCTCCTCATTCTCATCAAAAAACAAACAACAATATAAAACACAGGGATCTCACTTTCCACGTAGAAAAAACAAGGGAGGAGTTTCACGTAGTGATACAGGAACCCCAAAACGCAAAACACTTTCACCCAACCAACAAATGTCACGAATAGAAAAAACACATAAAGGGCATGAGGACAATTTCTCCTCCTCAGAGCAACCTCTTCTACCTACACCAAGGGCCTCGGCCCATACACATATATCACGTACACTTATGCAAGGGGCTGCGAATACCCTAATGACATCCCTTACAACACGTCAGGAAGAATCACGTAATCATAAGGATTACCAGTCACTCCCTCTAGATACAACACATGTAGGTACCACGTAACCTGTTTTTTTTAGGAATTACGACACCAGACAACAGAAGAACGGGGAGTCTGGATCCTTTTTTGGTGAGAACAAATTGGAAGTGATAAACCTCTCGGGGTACCCCTTAGATGAATCACAGTTGCAAGTACTAAAACTGGGCCTAAGTTTTTGTCCTACGGACAATTTCAAATATTTTGAAGTAAAGACCTACACATGTTCGCAAGAAACTTGATGTTTAAGGTCATGTATGATAAAACTACCACCCAAAATAACCAACTAAAAATGGAACTATCCAGATGGGAAGGATACACTATGCAGGACTTTAGAGCCCTAAGGGACCTGATGCAACTGTTGGAAGAGGGTAATACTAGAGACATCACATGTTATGAGGACACCAAAATTGAAGGGGAACTATCTATACAATCTACAACTTTAAAAAAAAGTCATCTAAATTTCCACCAATACAATCGAACCCCTATATTTGGGCATTCCTTCAAAGTGCCATTAAAGATATTGAAATGTTACCTAATCTTACGCCTGAAACAAATTTACCCAAATCTCTTAGGAAGGCTTTAGAAAGCTTATCTTCAATGGAAGACATTGTCATCAAACCCTCCGATAAAGGAGGAAATATAGTGGTACAAAATAGAACCCAATACGAACAAATGTGTAAAAAAATTCTATGTAACCCAGAATGGTACAAAAAAATCAATGAGACCCAAGTAAAAACTTACCAGACGGAATATCAAACAATTATCTATCGAGCATACCATAATGACCTCATCAACAAACAAACATTAGATTATCTTGATATTAAATTTCCTCGTCTCCCTACTTTCTACTGCCTTCCAAAGACTCATCAAAACCTAACGGACCCTACGGGCAGACCAATCGTGTCAGGAATTGGTAGCCTTACCAAACTGGCCAGTCGGATGATTGATGACTATCTGAGACCTCATGTGATAGCCCTACCTTCATATTTACAAGATACATCCGACCTCCTTAAAAATATAGACGGTATTATGATTCCACCAGATTCTTGGCTGGTCACAATAGACGTGGAGGCACTATATAGCAGTATTCCCCATCTGAAAGGTATAGAGACCATTAGGCAGTTTCTGGATGAAAGGACCAACTCATCGACACTATATAACAACTTCATCTTGGACTTGCTGCTCTTTGTCTTAACACATAATGCTTTTACGTTTGGTGGGTCCCACTACCTTCAGATGCAGGGGGTTGCGATGGGCACATGTTGTGCCCCGTCATATGCCAACCTGTATCTGGGGGGGTGGAAACGGGAACTATTCCACTCTTTAGATGCCTGTGGGTTTTCGGACCATATTCTTACGTGGTTGAGATCTATAGATGACGTGTTTGTAATTTGGATGGGCTCTAGGGACGAGCTGGAGGTGTCTGTCTCTCGTCTGCAGCTAATCAGGTTTAATCTAAAATTTACCATGCAGTGCCACCAAAAGTCCATCCCATTTTTGGATGTCAAGGTGGGGGTCGACGATGAAGGCTCAATTTTCACGGGACTCTATAGAAAAGAATCGGCAGGAAATACCATCCTGCATGCCACCAGCGCACATCCGATCCCGCTTAAAAGAAGCATACCCTACAGCCAATACCTACGGCTTAGGAGGGTATGCTCCTTGGACCACCTCTTTGAGGAAGAGGTTAAGCTCAGGGATCGCCTGTGCGCAAGAGGATATAGCAGACGGGTCTTGAAACAGGCTTACCAAAGAGCCAAGCTGCAGACGAGGGACAAACTAATCTACTCATCCAAAAGAGAACGAACTAAACAAAAGACACCAACGGTAAAAGTAATTACCCACTATTCCAAACAGTTCAATCAAGTTAAACAGATCCTAGAAAAACATTGGCACCTTTTATCACAGGACCCTATTATCTCTAAACATATAAGAAACCAACCGGAGATTGTATACCGCCGCCCAAGGTCCATACGAGACTAGCTAGTACATAGCCACCATCAGGAGATTAAGGCAAGTGAGGCTACCCCTAGGGGAACTTTCAGATGTGGGCATTGTAGCTTTTGTAGATTCATCAATCAAGGTGAATCTACAATACTCCCGAACGGCCAAATATGGTCACCTCGGGATCATATGGACTGTCAAACTAGGGGGATTATTTACTTGATGACCTGCCAATGTGGCGCTTTCTACGTAGGTAAGACGATTAGGCCTTTTTACAAGCGTATTCAGGACCACATATATTTAACATCAAATGGTAAGATGACGACACTAATAAGTCGTCATGTGGGCCTGTACCACAATTTTGATGCAACGGTCTTATCATTTTTTGGGCTGGAATGTATAAGGGAAGACAAACGTAGAGGAGACTGGGATAAGAAAATACTTCAGAAAGAGACAGGGTGGATTTATAAGCTACGGGCCATACAGCCACCTGGACTGAATGAAACCCTTAGCTTTAAACCCTTCCTCTAAGAAAACACTCCCCTAAGGAACTAATAACAGTCCATATCCCCCCATGACCACCCCAACAGCGACTTCATACCATCTAAACATGCTTACTGGGAAACACCACCAACTAAACACACAAGAATAGAAGTGTGGGAAATGCTTCCCCAGGTCCATTAAAATGATAGATTCATTTGTAAATACACCTTAGTGCGATCACAATGACAAAAATATACGAATTATGCGATGTATAACTAATGTATTCTGGACGGATTACATCTCTATGATTGAAAAAACACCATAGAATCTATTGGATCGTATCTATTCATATATGTATATGTAATAAGGTACAGATTATGTACCCATGCATATTCATGCAATGGACAACATATACGATTTAAGTTTATTATCTCACATACTGATAAATGTATTATCTTTTGAAAGTTATAGTTTTTTAAATTTTTGCTTAGAAATATAAAAACATTTAAGTGCGGACTTTGAAATTGGAGTCCCTCTATGCGATGTTCCCTCGCACTCGGCCGTACGTCTCCTCCCTAGAGACGTACGTTATGGCTATTCCAAATCCTTAAAAAAGCGCAAGGGTTCAGCAAACCATCGCTGACTGGCTGTAAACCATTACTGATTGGCTGGGACTCCACGGACAGTGCGATGACGTCATAAATACGTCGCCGCGCTGGATGCCGTTATAGCGCCCACGTGAGCCACCGACACCAGCATGCAGCCTCGCGGCGGCGTTTCCGGTAGTTGGTGGCGTGGAGGCGTCTGGCTCAGCTGTCTCTTTTTGTTTGTGGGAGAAAAGACGGGACGGACCTTTAATCTCCCTGGCGATGAATCTAGTGAGCGGGACACATCTATCCGAGGTATGCCTGACTGAGCACAAACAGATAGGAGCGCTATCTCCTCTCTCTACTATATATGAAGAGTATGACTCATATGCCTCGGTGATGTTATTTGTCCCTTCTCCTCTTGTCTGTTCTTTATAGACCTTTACTACGTTCTTTGCCTTTCGCCCCCTGCTCTAAATTTGGGTCATCCGACTCTCACCCCTTTTTTGGCCCACTGGGAAGGACCATATGGAATTGGCCGTCCGGGAGTCTTTGCTTGGGAACATACGCATATACCTGCCTGTGCAAAACTAGTAGGTAAGATTCGACCCAATTCATTTTCCCTCCCCTTTAGAATAATAACTATGATAGAAATTACATTTAATGTCTTTCTATACTATACAGATATCTCCCTTTTATTCCTGAAGAAGCGCAGAGTTGCGCAAAACGTTGAAGTTGCTCCTCCACCCCCCAACCCACCATCAGCAGTCACTGATCCAAACATTACCATCTAGGTTTGCGGCATCATGATATAGTGGGAACTGGTTTTTCATCACAAAGTTATACCTCACTAATTGATTGAGCTTTATAAGCACTGTCACTTTATTTTGCCAATGGAACTGTAATACACAGCCTAAACAGTTCTATAGAACTATTTAATTTGATCATGTATGTGCACACAGTTTGATGGTGAAGTACAAAGTGTTTGACACAATCATAACCATCTTCAATATGCCTCAATCATGCATCTTAAACATTTAAATCATGTGGAATCCCTGATAATCATTGCCTGTACCTTTGTATAAACTCTCAAGGTAGCCATCACTTTGCTTGCGGGTTGGTGTTAGTGGAGAATCGATCTGCTCCACCCTCTAACCCTTCAAGCATTACCCATATAGGTTATGTCGATATGTTGCGGATATTAGATGAATTAATACAATTGAGTTAACATTTGTCATTCTGTACTCAATCATGTTCTAAAAGTTATTCTCATTTATTTGAATCATGTTGTGTGCTGAGGGTCACACTCTGTTCCTAGGGCAGTGCTAGCAGAGAGCAATTATTTCATTCCACAGCCCTACGAACAACTGTGTAAGGGCCTCTTTATATGCAATTTGGTCATTCGGCATTTGAACCCCAATCATGTATGTCCATAAGAACATAGGATGAATCATGTATGTCTCTGTTAATGGTGAGGTATTGTGCATGTGGAAAGAGCTTTTTTAGGGACTATCTATTCAATTTTATCATGGGCTTTAAGCCTTCTCTGTTCCTTTTTTAAGATTTATATGAAATAAATAAATATATTTTTTACATATATCGGTTGGAGTTGTCATTTTTTGGTGCTTTCAAAACCCCACTTTTTCTTTCCTTAAAAGAATTTCTTTTGCATACCACTTACCAGGGGTGTGGCCCCTAATATCCAGATCCAGGTCAAAAACCTTTTCTACCCTATTTGTCACACATACCTGCACGGGGTGAGGTTGGGACTGACTCACTGTATTAAGAGAATTACATACAATAGAGCGAGAGGTGATAATACATAACCTTATATGCCTTAGGAAACTGTGCTTATTTGGGTTACAGTACATCTTAAGGCTCATGTGAGACAGTCTAAACCAGTGGTTCTCAACATGTATAACCTCAGGACCCACATTTGTCCTTGGTCATTAAGTCGCGACCCAAGTCTGCAATGTCTGCACTGCAATGGAACACACGACCAGGGCTGCGGTCAGGGGGGTACAGCCAATACTCAGGTAAGGGGCCCGGGGAGCCTCCGGGGCCCGCCTGGGACACTTACATGAGTATCGGCCGATGGTGAAGGTGGAGGAGGCGGCCGGGCCCCCACAGCAGCGGTGGGGGCCTGGCCCTAGCAGTGCAGGGGCCCAGCATTGACGCTCCAGCGGATTTGAGACAAGCTGGGGCCCCATCAGCAACACTGCTCGTCTGAAGGTGGACTGGCGGAAGTGGCGTCACTTCCGGTCATTCCGGCGGGAGAGGAGGTCTGGTGTGCAGGTAAGAGTAGCTGGGAGGGAAGGGGATGCAGCCCTGACCAGCCCATCTGAGACCCCTTCAGAGCCCACCATAGGCAGTCTCAGATGGGCTGTGCAGCATCTATGGTGGGCTCTGCAGGGTCACTCTCAGGTGGGTCCTGCATCCAGCGCGTCACTAACAGGGATCCCAACCCAACCAAGGTGCCCTTCTCATTTGAGGGAGGTGCCCTTTGCCAATCCGTGGGGGGGAGGAGAGCACCCCCCTGAAACGATGGCAGATAGCAAGAAAGCAATAGCTTCTTTGCTATCTGCAGGTTTTTGTTTTTTTTTTAGTATTCTGGTAGCTGCTGCCGTCAGAATAATACTAAATAAAAAATAAAAAACAGCATAGGAATGCATAGCCAGATTCCTATTGGTTATTTCAATTTGCAATATCCAATAGCAAGCTGGCTATTTCACCCGCACTCTGCTGCTGTCAATCACTAGAAGGGGACCTGATGGAGAACTTCAGGTCCCCCTCTGCTGATTGACAGCAGCAGTGGGTGGGTGCAATAGCTAGTTTGCTATTGGCTATTGCAAAGTGAAATAGCCAATAGGAATCTAGCTATTCATTCCTATGCTTTTTTTTTTTTTCCTGGTGGACGGCGGCCCCGATGTCAGAAAAAAAAAACAGCAGGTAAAGATTTACTCTGCTCGATCGAGCAGAGTAAACCTTTCCGGGAGAAAGTGTTTCTCTCCCGGGCGGCTAGGAGCTTCTATCTAATAGCGGGAGACTCCCGGAGCGTCCGGGAGAGTTGGGATGTCTGCACTTAGCCCTGCGTCCAGCGGGTCACTAAGCCCTGCGTCCAGCGCGTCACTAATCCCAGAGTCCATTGGGTCACTAAGCCCTGTGTCCAGTGCATCACTAAGCCCTGCGTCCATCGGGTCACCAAGCCCTGCGTCCAGTGCGTAACTAATCCCTGAGTCCAGTGGGTCACTAAGCCCAGAATCCAGCGCGTCACTAAGCCCAGAGTCCAGCAGGTCACTAACCCCAGAGTCCAGCGCGTCACTAAGGGTTAGTTCACACCATAAGCAGTGTGTTCCGGTATGATTCTGGCCGGAACGCGCTGCCCGCATTGCGGCCGGCTCACTTATTTGCTGGGCTGGAGGGGGCGTGACGGGCCATTGAAGTGAATGGCACCGTAGCCACGCCCTCCGGCCCCAATGCGATTGCCCGCACGGGATCGCAAGGCACATTGTGCCTGGGTTTAGGAGTTCTGACAGAGTTCAGAGTTCAATAAGCCAAAGAGAAGTCTGCAGGGCTCTTCTTCAAGCAAGCTTTAACAGATGATGTCCAGAGATTAAAGGGGAAATCTGCTGCGATGTTAAGACTTCTTGATGTTGCTGGAGTTCCCTTCTTGATGTTTCAAAACAAGACCCTCTCTAGTTGCGTTGGCAGCATCTTTTGTTAGCCCTCTAGGGGGTGTCAAGGAGCCGGCCCCTAGGGTAGGGCTAGGAAGGGAAATTAGGAGGAGGATGAACCTTTATTTTACAATATCCCCGCCCAATTCCGAATTATGAAATGGAGCTGATATTGTAACTCAAGTTTATGACTTTCGGGTGAATGTGGGGTCACCTGGGTCATTACCTCTACCAGACCTGCTTGTGTTTATCAACTTGTCCACTGGTGACAGATGAATGCCTGGTGACATGTCGTTAATTATGGGCAGCTATAAAAGGTTTAGAGGGCTATTTGGGACTCTCACTAATACTGGGCAACAAAGATCACAGGCCAGATAAGCAGATCTCTGTTCCTGGAATGTGGAAGGCCTGGCAAAGGACTAAAGGAAGGTCTGCATTTGCTCTGAACTGGGGGACAAGAGAATGCTATTTTTTTATTATCAGACTCAAACCCCCACTATCGTCACAGGGGCGTCCTGAGGCCGGGTGTCACCCAGAGCAGAAACCGGGTGACGTCATCGTGCATGCACGGCTATCTCATTGATACCTGCCGTCCTCTCTCTTGAAACCGAGTGCCGACTTTTCAGAGGGGGGTGACACCAAAATGACTGTTAGTCATTTTGGTGTTACCCCTCCAATCGTGTCACCCGGTTGCGTCACTGTGACGTCACTGGTTGTAAGTGCCACATGGTCTCCACAAAGAAGCTCATCGTGACTGTCTCAGATTCCTGAACACAGTACTGCAACACAGTACTGCCATATCCAGCTCATCAGGGGCTAGTGTGATACATTGTAATGCCAAGACAAGGAGATACTGTAAACTAAATACAGACAATTGTCCCAGTAGTATCTGCTGGATGAATTAAGCCGACTGGGAAGGGACTTTCTTCGGGGTTGAGCATCTTAAAGAGATGAGGTGCTAATTTGAAGCCTTGGGAAGGAATCTGTTTCTATGTAGCCGATCAGGATCCCAACAGAGACTTGTGAGCTCATCAACTGACATGTTTGAAACTTATAGTTAAGTTAGGTGGGGAAAGTGGAATGCACTTTCTTGTTGATGTTGAAATGCCAATATTGAGATTTACCAATTGATTATTGAACCTGCTTCACTAATCATTTTTCTTATTTTCAGCATGCAGTGCGGCTGAGTAAAGTTACGTATTATTTACTATTTTCTGTCTCACTGTGTCACAGGATTTCGAAGGTGTCATCAGATTCAGGTAGGAGCTGTACCCACACTTATCACAGCCCGCAGCTAAAGGAGCGCTACATTATCAGGGCTATTCACAAAAGAGTGAAGTGTTTGGAGACACCTAACAGTGTCCTCCTGTTACCCTAAGGAGAACTATGGGGAAAAGCCTTAACCCCATAGTTCTCCTTTAAGGAAACTCTCATTTTACAGTAATATACCTGCGTCCAGCGCGTCACTAATCCCAGAGTCAAGCGCGTCACTCAGCCCTGCATCCAGCGGGTCACTCAGCCCTGCGTCCGGCGGGTCACTCAGCCCTGCGTCCGGCGGGTCACTCAGCCCTGCGTCCAGAGGGTCACTCAGCCCTGCGTCCAGAGGGTCACTAAGCCCTGCGTCCAGCGCGTCACTAATCCCAGAGTCCATTGGGTCACTAAGCCCTGTGTCCAGTGCATCACTAAGCCCTGCGTCCATCGGGTCACCAAGCCCTGCGTCCAGTGCGTAACTAATCCCTGAGTCCAGTGGGTCACTAAGCCCAGAATCCAGCGCGTCACTAAGCCCAGAGTCCAGCAGGTCACTAACCCCAGAGTCCAGCGCGTCACTAAGGGTTAGTTCACACCATAAGCAGTGTGTTCCGGTATGATTCTGGCCGGAACGCGCTGCCCGCATTGCGGCCGGCTCACTTATTTGCTGGGCTGGAGGGGGCGTGACGGGCCATTGAAGTGAATGGCACCGTAGCCACGCCCTCCGGCCCCAATGCGATTGCCCGCACGGGATCGCAAGGCACATTGTGCCTGGGTTTAGGAGTTCTGACAGAGTTCAGAGTTCAATAAGCCAAAGAGAAGTCTGCAGGGCTCTTCTTCAAGCAAGCTTTAACAGATGATGTCCAGAGATTAAAGGGGAAATCTGCTGCGATGTTAAGACTTCTTGATGTTGCTGGAGTTCCCTTCTTGATGTTTCAAAACAAGACCCTCTCTAGTTGCGTTGGCAGCATCTTTTGTTAGCCCTCTAGGGGGTGTCAAGGAGCCGGCCCCTAGGGTAGGGCTAGGAAGGGAAATTAGGAGGAGGATGAACCTTTATTTTACAATATCCCCGCCCAATTCCGAATTATGAAATGGAGCTGATATTGTAACTCAAGTTTATGACTTTCGGGTGAATGTGGGGTCACCTGGGTCATTACCTCTACCAGACCTGCTTGTGTTTATCAACTTGTCCACTGGTGACAGATGAATGCCTGGTGACATGTCGTTAATTATGGGCAGCTATAAAAGGTTTAGAGGGCTATTTGGGACTCTCACTAATACTGGGCAACAAAGATCACAGGCCAGATAAGCAGATCTCTGTTCCTGGAATGTGGAAGGCCTGGCAAAGGACTAAAGGAAGGTCTGCATTTGCTCTGAACTGGGGGACAAGAGAATGCTATTTTTTTATTATCAGACTCAAACCCCCACTATCGTCACAGGGGCGTCCTGAGGCCGGGTGTCACCCAGAGCAGAAACCGGGTGACGTCATCGTGCATGCACGGCTATCTCATTGATACCTGCCGTCCTCTCTCTTGAAACCGAGTGCCGACTTTTCAGAGGGGGGTGACACCAAAATGACTGTTAGTCATTTTGGTGTTACCCCTCCAATCGTGTCACCCGGTTGCGTCACTGTGACGTCACTGGTTGTAAGTGCCACATGGTCTCCACAAAGAAGCTCATCGTGACTGTCTCAGATTCCTGAACACAGTACTGCAACACAGTACTGCCATATCCAGCTCATCAGGGGCTAGTGTGATACATTGTAATGCCAAGACAAGGAGATACTGTAAACTAAATACAGACAATTGTCCCAGTAGTATCTGCTGGATGAATTAAGCCGACTGGGAAGGGACTTTCTTCGGGGTTGAGCATCTTAAAGAGATGAGGTGCTAATTTGAAGCCTTGGGAAGGAATCTGTTTCTATGTAGCCGATCAGGATCCCAACAGAGACTTGTGAGCTCATCAACTGACATGTTTGAAACTTATAGTTAAGTTAGGTGGGGAAAGTGGAATGCACTTTCTTGTTGATGTTGAAATGCCAATATTGAGATTTACCAATTGATTATTGAACCTGCTTCACTAATCATTTTTCTTATTTTCAGCATGCAGTGCGGCTGAGTAAAGTTACGTATTATTTACTATTTTCTGTCTCACTGTGTCACAGGATTTCGAAGGTGTCATCAGATTCAGGTAGGAGCTGTACCCACACTTATCACAGCCCGCAGCTAAAGGAGCGCTACATTATCAGGGCTATTCACAAAAGAGTGAAGTGTTTGGAGACACCTAACAGTGTCCTCCTGTTACCCTAAGGAGAACTATGGGGAAAAGCCTTAACCCCATAGTTCTCCTTTAAGGAAACTCTCATTTTACAGTAATATGAGTATTCACCATGACTATGCATTGTATCATATTTTGATACAATATATGTAACAGCACATTATGAAGAAAAAAAACAATAGTGTATGATACACAGTGCCCAGAGCAAACTAAATATCATCTAGTTAGGGGTTACATCCAATTTGAACTATTTTCACTAAATTTTAGACACAGACGCGACTCACTGGGGTGAAAGGAAACAGTTACTTCTTCAATGCCAGCAGACATGAGTTTTAAAGCTACCATGATAATAAATGAGAGATTACAGCTAGAGTTCTTCAATCAGCGAATATCATGCTCCCTGATGATGTAGAGCTCTAGCTCTGACTCAACAGGCAGTGTGTCAGATCTCTGCAGAAAGACCATTGCTTCTACACAGAGAGAAGGGTCCTTTTCTGATGCATCCCGGCAGGGGACAGGATTTTCTACGCAGACCGAGGCTGCCTTCTTAAGAAAAGAAATGGTAACACTTTGCACACCTTTTGCTTTTATGCACCTGGAATGTATTTAGCTGATTTAAACTGAAGATTCAGTTTGGCTTTATTCAGGAATGAAGGCCCTAGGTAGCAGTTTTCCCTTCCCCTCATGCCTACTATTGACACTGGTTATGATTGCAATACACACAGAGAAGCTGCCCCATCTACATTGTCTATATGGGCCCCATCAATCACTAACTGCCTTTAATACATCCACCCCTGTGCAGTGACCAACCAATCACCAATTGAATACAGGAGCTTATCGGTTCCAACTGAACTCCTTGGGTACAAACCGGGCCCCTAGGCTCCTGCCTAGATTGTAGATGATCTAGCTCTGGTTGTACTAGTGTGTTCTTGTATGGGAAAAGTAGTATATTAAAGTTTTGCAGAATATGTTGTATTTTATTTTAATTTTTTCATACAAATGTACACTAATCCTTTTGTAAATGCTGCAAATCACTGACAATATGAACATTAGATTGTTTTCAATCTCATTCCGGCAGAACTTGAAATAAACAAATTAGGTATCTGTACTCAAATGACAAAAATGATTCTATTTAATAATGTATTATTTTTAATTTTTCTTGCAACATTACAATTTTCTAAGAAAAAAAAATCTATTATTTAGTGTAGAAGGCCTCATTCACACACAACGCATGCAAAATTGTATATTGCGTATATACGCGTCTATGTGCGTATATGTGCGTATATACGAGCGTCAGCGCACGTATATACGAGCGTATGTGCGTATATGCGTGCACTATTTGCATTCCCAGAATGCATCATTCCTAATGGAAATTTTAATGAACTGTGCGCGTTTACACACGCAAACATGCGTATGCGCATAAAGTAAGCAGAAATAAGCTGCTCGGACGCATCTCGGTTCCATTCTGTTTTTGCGCATTTTTACGCTACGCAAATATACGGCTCAATACGCTATGTGTATGGAGCCATTTATTTGCATATGGTACAATACGTGTGTACGCGTGTATATGCGCGGTAGTGTGAATTAAGCCGAAAAAGGAATTCCTACCTGCCCCCAAAAAACGATACCAGGATTGGCTAGGTGGACTTAAAGCTGACCTTCATCCCCTTTCACTTAGGCTGGGTTCACACCTGGGCGTTCGTAATATGCGCGTTTGACGCGCGTTTCGGGCCACGCATTTTTACAGTGATTTGTGGTCAACGAAACGTATGTCAAACACGCGTTTACGAAAGCTATCCGGCTGTATCCTAATGGATACGCGCGGAAATACGCCCCAAAAGAAGCTCCTGTACTAGTTTGGGAGTTGGGCATTTTTCAGTGCGTTTTGGCTCGCTGAAATACGCCCAGGTGGGAACCATGCCTAAAAATCACCTCAGCACACAGCTCTGCATGCTGATATGAAACCACGTTACATTCATTAGTTACACAAACATATTTTTCTTTTACTTACAATTATTGTTTTTCCACTTTCTGGTCCTTGGGCATTAGTAATTTATTCTGTGCCCAAGCGTTTCATCCTGGGAAGATTACATCAGCAGAGCATTGCTGGGAAATCGCATCCGTAATCTCACAAGATCTCAGGGAAAGGCGTTTTCCTTCCTGAGATGATGTGCATGATCACATGTTCTAGTCACATGTGCCAGAGTTCCAGGAAGTAAAGGGAGATATATAATAATCTGCCCTTAGTAAAAATGGCCACTGTGAGAAGAATGGGGAGGAAAAGAAAAATAAGATATGCAAAGAATAAAAACTAGCAGTTATCTAGAAGAATGTGTTTGTAGATTGTCATTACTAAACATTTCTAAAGGTGCCTTTGTTGTCATTTCAAATATATAGGTAACGTTTTTCTTTAAAAAGACCCTGTCAGGTCTCTAAAGCTTTCAATGCAGCACTAAGCTGCAACAGAAGACACCATATACTCACCTCTCCAGTGCCACTTTCCTCTGACCTCTCCTCCATTACAGTGCTGTAGCCTCAAAAAGCATTTTACACTTCCGGGAGTGTCAGATGCCTGTTACCCCTGACACATGCTGTGGACATTCCCCCAACCTCCTTTACCACTACAGGACGAACAGCACAAAGTAGGGATGCACCAATACCATTATCGATATCAGTGCTGATACTAAGCATTTTCACGAGTACTCGTACTTGTGAAAATGTCCCGATACCAAAAAACGATAACAATGCTTTAAATTTTCAAATCGAAGCAGGTGCCTTAGGTCCTGTGCTTGCTGCGTATCCTGCGGCAGCCTTTTTGGGAACCACACTGCACCTGTGTAGTGTTTCTGCCGCTCATACATCTCACCCACCTTAGACCCTCCACACCCCTCCTGAGACCCTATGCACCCCTCCTAAGGCCGTATGCAACCCTCCTGAGACCCTCCGTACCCCTTCTGAGACCCTCTGCCCGTGACATCAGGTCAGCACCCTGAAGCAGAGCACAGAACATGTAGCAAATTCATATGCTATTACTCTGCATTGCCGTATAATGGTATTGCTGAGATTTTTAGTCCTCTATAGCTGATGGTATTCTGCATTGCTGGGATTTGTAGTCTTCTAGAGCCGATACTATTTTGCATTTCTGTATAATGTATTGCTGGGATTTGTAGTCCTTCTACAGCTTGGAGTCAGTGGCAGAACTACAAGGGTCGCAGAGCGGTCACAGGTGCCACCAGGCCCTTGTGCTCCACCACTGTCCTAAAATTATTAGTTTGTATTGTTTTAGAAAAACTGTCACATGACACTAAATAAAAAATGGTATCAGTAATCGGTTTCAGCGAATACTTGAGGAAAGGTATTGGTATTTGTACTCGGTCTGGAAAAAATGGTATCGGTGTATCCCTACTTTCCAGGGCTACAATGCTACAGAGGAGAGGTAGGAAGAATGGACCACCAGAGACGTAACCCTAATGCTATGCACAGGACATCACTGGAAGAGGAGCATTGTCTCTTTGATTGCAGCCAAGTATTGCAGAGAAAATTAACCTTTTATTTATTTACATAAAGCTGGAGTTGTGACAATTCCCCCTAATGATACATGCACCACATTGTCTTTTAAGCCTGTCACAGTACATAATGGTTGTGATGCTGGCACCGTTATCGTATAGAATATCTTGTGCCTAATGTAATAGGCAAAACAGCCATCTACAGGAAGAATACAACAATGGTCAGTAATATAGCACCAGGTTGGACCCCCTTAGCCCTCAGAACAGCCTGAATTCTTCCTGGTGGATTTAACAAGGTGCTGGAAATATTACTAAGGGACTTCATGTTGTCTCAATGGCATCTTTACATTCCTCCCAATTTGTCAGCCATATTTTCATACATTGGACTGGCGATTACCCCTCATTCTAAAAGATTCATGTTGAACATGAACGAATACACAATTCTAACCCTCAGTTTGCACAGGAAATGGAGCAGTGGGGGTCAACCTACAAAAGATTAAGAGGCTTAAGTGCAGCCCCTGACTGATATATCCAGAGGGTCACACATAATTAACCAAATCATTTCTCACAGCTTTATACCCCTGAGGGACTAGAGCTTTTTTTTAGGGCTGCGGAAATTAGCGATTAATTACTCGATTAACCGTTAAAATTTTTGATCGATTAAAATTATTTTGATCAGTAATGAAAACACTCACCTCTCCGCCGGCTTCCGGGAGTCCCGTCGAGCATCCGGTGACGTCACAGACATCAACGTCACCGGACTCCTTCCCCCTTCACTTCTTTAGCCGACGGAGCCACTTGGGCCGGTGATCGATCGAAAGTTCGCTCCTATCGAGTTCTACGACCGTCTGACTTCCAGTTTCGTTACAAGTGAGAGGTTTGCCCAAGAAACTGGTTCTGCACGAGCGCCAGCCAAGGCATTGCCCTATACACATACAGCACAGCAATTAAGTAATAAAATGAGCTAGGATCACAGTAATCCAGGACATTGGGCCGGTGATCGATCGAAAGTTCGAACCTATCGAGTTCTGCGACCGTCTGACTTCCAGTTTCGTTACAAGTGAGAGGTTTGCCCAAGAAACTGGTTCTGCACGAGCGCCAGCCAAGGCATTGCCCTATACACATACAGCACAGCAATTAAGTAATAAAATGAGCTAGGATCACAGTAATCCAGGACGTTATTATTCTGAGTTGCCCCACTCAAGCGGCGGCCATATTGATTGGGGCATGTGAGATTAATAACATACAGATCCAACTACTTTTAAGCTAAAAGTAGTTGGATCTGTGTGTGCTTTATCATTTATCAAAATTAATCGGGTACAATAAAATAGACAATTATAGATAGTACATGCATATGAACATGACTCCCAGATGACAGCATGAAGATCCAAGAAAACGTGCACCTTCAAATAAGTATACAGACCTCCTCAATTGTCAACAATCATGTGCAACCATCGTATTAGATTAACCGAACACGAAAATTTTAATCAGTACCAGCCCTACTTTTTTTTTACATTTCTGTTAGTGGCCTATATATATCACTTTTGTAACAATTATTTTATTTTCTATGCAATCAGTAGACAAAAATATATAACAAAATCACTACACTGCCTGACTGCACACCATCCCACCTGACCGCACTCCCTCCACCCTGACCACACTGTCTGCCTGCACACCCTCCACCTTGAAGGCACTGCTGCCTGCACACCCTCCACCCCGGCTGCACTTCCTGCCTGCAGACCTTCCACCTTTAAGGTACTGCCTGCCTGCACACCCTCCACCCTGACCGCACTATCTGCCTGCACACCCTCCTCTCTGACTGCACTGTCTGCCTGCACACCCTCCCCCCGGCGGCACTTCCTGCCAGCAGACCCTTCACCCCGACAGCACTGCCTGCCTGCACACGCTCCACCTTTAATGCACTGCCTGCCTGTGGTACTTAAGAATAACATATCACAGCAACAGCAGAGACTGAATGGACAAGCTAAAGGTTAAATAGTAGGCTGGTGTTTCATCATAACTCTGAGACAGGAAGTTGCCAGGCGTTTGCCAGTAGTTGTAGCAGTGGCGTCACAAGGAGGGTGCGGCCCGCACCCGGGTGACACCATTGGAGGGGGTGACACCAAAATGACTCACAGTCATTTTAGTGTCACCTCCCTCTGAAAAGTCGGGTGCTCGGTCATGGACCGAACGCTCAACAGTATCAGGAGAAAGGAGGGGACGCGGCGGCATACCTTATCCCGCCGGGTGACTGTCCCCTCCTCTCTCATCTTGGTGATGGACGCCGGCAGGTATCAGAATACTGCCGCGCGTGCGCAATGACGTCATCGCGCAAGCACGTAATGACGTCACGCGCAGTGACGTCTCGGCGGGGTGACACTCGGTTACCGCTCCAGGTGTCACCCAGCCTCGGGACGCCCCTGGGTTGTAGAATGATGATGTTTATGGATTTAGTCATAAGAGGGCGCCAAAGACGAACGAACAGTGTCAGCTCATCCTGACAAAGAAGGGTAAGAAACCCTGACAATATAGTAAGTGTGTGTTTGTGTATGTAAATATAAAAATTAATTTCCAGTCATGTGATTGTACATAATGTAGAAAAAAAAAAATATGGTGCTGACTTTGCTTTGTTTTTATATTTAGAACATTGCAGCCTACATAACAATGCTGTATATTTATTGGACCAAAGAAAGGGGATGCATTTCAGCATTTCAGGGGGCAGAACAAATGTTGGCCCTTCAAATGCCATCAAGAAAAGACAGCAACTGTTGGAAGACCACAGATAATTTCATCACCTCATCTACCACAGAATGTTTTAGTAAAGTTCTTCAGCATCATACTTCTGGCCTGGATATCAGCTATGTGGGCAAGAGAAGAAGGTGGTTGATGCTAATAGGGCAGCTGGTTACCAAACCTTCTAGACAGGTAATGACCTGGGTTATTCTGGCAGCTCCTTTGGGGGTGAGCGGTACAAATGCAATACACACAGAGAAGTCTCCTCATTTGCATCATCTGTGCACACATGAGACACCAAACGCCTACAATACACAGCTTTCACCAGTTTTACTCAACCTGATTTACTGCAGCAGCATCCTAGTAGGGCCCCTTGGACATCCACTGTCCCCTAAGTTCCCTAGGACTTGACCCTAGGTATCCCCGTGCCTGAGACACATAGTATATCTTATTTTTATAGAATTCTATATTTATTTACTTATTAAAAAAAAGAACAGATAAAGCCCTTAAAAGGAAAAAGTATTTTATTATCACTTCCAATACAAATATGCACTAATTCAATTATAAGACAATTCTACACAAAGTTTGAAAGCACCGACAATGAAAACAAAGATTATTTTCAATGTTAAATTCTCATTTTTAGTGATGTTTGTGGGTTCTTCCAGAGATATAGCCTTCAATGTCATGACGTGGTGAGAGGAGACACATGACATTTTGTATTTACACCAGTGTTTCCGTTCCTCACTTGAAATAACCAAATTAGATATCTCTACTCAGAAGACAAAATTAATTTGATACAATAATGAATTATCTTTCATCATTTGGAAACTTTTTCAGTATTTAAGAAAAATAAAGCTCTGAATCTGTCATTTACAGGGTTATTCACAGAAGGGTGAATAGTTTGGAGAAGTGAACAATCTAGGACAACATAGCTGAACTGGAAAGTGAGCTGAATTGGAGAATATTTCCAGTTCAGCTATGTTGTCCTAGATTGTTCACTTCTCCTGCCTTCTCCAGACTCTTCACCCTTTTGTGAATAACCTTGTCAGTGTACTAAAAGAAAGTCCTACCTGCCCCAGTCACAGCGCTATTATCGTATAGAGTATCCTGTGAGTAATGTAATAGGCAATACTGCCATCTACAGGAAGAATCCAGCCAGCAATGGTCAGCAACTTCAGCAATTGGATGAGTTTGATACCCTTAGTCCCTGTATACACTGGAGTTTAGCGAGAATGTGTATCATGTTTGCATGTGTTTGCTTCCCACGTTTTCCCGCACGTCACTCATTGATTTCAATAAGCTTATGCATGTGCGTGAAACGCGGGAAAGCAGCTCATGTAGCAAATTCTACTACAGGCATCCTGTGCTTTTTTCTGTGCGTTTCCCCCCCCCCCCCCCCGGCAAAAGTGGTTTTGTCCGGA
>NW_017307600.1:27967-51138 GCF_000935625.1 Nanorana parkeri
TTTTTCTTTGCGCTCCCCCCCCCCCCCCCCCCGGAAAATGTGTGTTTGCACGGCCGCGTTTGGGGTGCCATTAACTAGTAATGGCAGTGCAAGTGCTTTGCACGTTATTGACATGTTTAAATGCGTGTGTGTTCTTTCCTCATGTTCATGGAAATCCTAGGTACTAAGAGCCGGTTTACACAAGCCTGCCCGCTAAAATGCTCCATTGTGTTCTGACAGCTCCATTGGGTGGGTAGTATGATGCCCTGTCTTAACACATCACACTTTTTACTTTTCCTTCTGTTTTTAAACTTTATTTAGTGTTTACAAAGTGTACACTCCACTTAGGTGACCTGTGGTGCGTTCAGTTGTGCTATGAAAAAAATGCAGCATGCCCCACGGTCTGTAACCCTTTGTTGGGACAGACAGCCCTGCTCATCTAGTGATAATGAAATCAGCCAGCAAAGTACAGACAGAGTTAACTATTTGAAACAAAACACCACCTAACCCCCCTAGTTGTATGTGCTCTTTCTGCAAACTTCAGGACTGAGAGATCCAAGACAGAAAGATCCTGTAGGATCTCTCAATCCTGAAGTTTGCAGAAAGAGCACCTAAAAAAAGGTAAGCTGCAAGTTTTATTATTATTTTATTAATTATGCTATGTGATTAGGGGCATATAACAGATTTAAGTAGGTGCTATCCTGATTTGCACTTTAGGTGCAGCCCCTGACTGACATATCCAGAGGGCCACACAACAGCTGAGCTGTCTGAGCTGAGTAAATTTGCATCAATAACCAATTCACTTCTCATAACTTAATACCCAATGATGGGCTAAATCTGTCAATGCTTAAAATAACAAAGTAATGCATATGTTTATTTTATTTTTTTATGGACAAACAAAGCTTTCTTTTGATGAAATTAGTTTGCAACAATTATTTTATTTTCTTTGCAATTTGTAGACAGAAATACATAACCAAAACACTACACTGCCTGTCTGCACACCTCCATTTTGATCGCACTGCCTGCCTGCACACCCTCCACCCTGACCTCACTGCCTGCTTACCGTGCACGCTGACTGCACTACCTGCCTGCACACCCTCCACCTTTAATCTAGTGCCTGCATGTGGTAATTAATTATAACATATCACATTTTCAATTTTATAGTTCAGTCAATACTTTCACTTCTGTATCAGGGTTTATAACATTCTACTAAAATAAGCAATCACACCAACATCAGCTTTGGGAATGGTGCCGATAGCATGAGTCTCATGAATTCCACCATGAATCTCTGTGCACTCTCAATGCTATCTGCTGTTGGTGGTAGGCAGTCTACAATACAATGACAGCAGCCACCGCCCACAGCTGTTCACAAGCCGACTGTATGCAATTGCACATGCTGCGATCACCTGTGGAAACCTGCGCATGGATGTAGACTGTTTGCATCCAGGTGCGAACATCTGTGGGTAATCGTAGCATGTGCGATCACATGCAAATGGCCTGCGAACAGCTGCGGGCAGTGACAGCTCCCATTGTATTGTACAGCACAGCAGAACGCACAAGTCTCGTGGAGGAATTTGTGAGAATTCACAAGTATGAATGAGACCCAATTGTGCTCCTGACATACTTGTTCTATATTTTTATATAAGATTTATAAACAGACAGATAAATAGATAGATACATTTATTGTCGTCTATGGCAACCAATCACATCTTGTATGCTAATAGAAATTACAAATCAGCTACATTGTTTCTCCCAGTTTTCATAAATCAACCCCTGTAATAGATAGGCCCGCTGCCTATCTACCAGTCAGTTCCCCTCCCTCTCTGTGATGTTACCCATCTCTGGATGGATTCCATACATGTCATGATCCCCCCCTTCCCAATATCTTTATATGGCCGTGATTTACCCATAATGCAGCATGGAGGGGCTCTGTAAAGGTGGCGGAAAAGGTGTAGAGGTGGCGGATTGGGATAGAGAGATTATAAAAGGAGATCCGCCCGGCCTCATAATCCAGATATATCCTGACTCTCTCAGTGGATGTATCAGCAGGTAATGGGATCTCTTTACTGTCATGTATCACTAACTTCTTATCACAAAGATTGTTAAGGAAATATTTTATCCTAGAAAATAAATCAGATTGTACTCCTATTCCCCAGGACTTATTATTATTTCCAATCCGTGACTGCTCGCCTCTCCTGTCCATACTGGGGTAACACACCCCGATTCGCCATCTACGTGATCGCCCAACATTCACATCCCAGTAATGTCGCCCTGAGGAGAATCTCTGACAGCTTATCACCTGAGCACAGTCATTAAATCTTTCTGGTGTTTCTGGGCGATTCTGGCTATTTTCTGACCAGGATGCAACTTTCCTATCATCTGATATTTGGAAATTATTAGAAGCGGTGTTTACATCCAGTGATATGTCTGCAGGTTCTGGTATATGGATCCCTTCATTAATCCATGTTATTATATCAGATAAACCTGTGTGTAATGTGTGTGAGATCCGAAACACATCCAGATCCTTTCCATCATGGAGGAGTGTATCATCTCTCTCTCTGTGCTCATTATCTTCCTCCTCAGTATCACACAAGTCATCTGTGCCCGATTTCTGTAGGACAGTCAATGGATCCGTCATGTTACACAGCTCCTCAATGTGACGCATCTTCCTGGACAGCTCGTCCTTCTTTGTTTCCAGCAGTTGAATTAGATCAGACAGGGATGATGAGATCTGCGCTTTCTGCCCGGATATCTCACTCAGAACTCTCTTCTCCAGATCTTCCAGATGTCTCCTCAGCTCTATGAACAGGGCAGTGGCTCTCCTAGTTTCCCCATCTGCTTGTTCTTGCACTTTTCTCCCGTGTTCCCTGAAACTCCAGACTTTTTTCTCCGTCTTCTCTCTTTCCGTTATCATTTTCTGTAGAACATTTTTAAATTTTTTCTTTCTTTTCGCAGAGGCCTCCTCTAGTGACACCATCTCATGTCCTTTGTGTTCTCCGATCAGACAGCAGGACACACAGATACAGGTGGAGTCCTCATTGCAGTAATATTTAAAGGTTTCCTTATGGATGGAGCATTTCCTGTTCTCCAGGGAAGTGGTGAGGTCACATAAGACGTGTTCTGGTGACTTATTGTGAACTTTTAGGTGTTTATCACACAGAGAAGCTTCACACAGCAGACAGGACTTAACAGCAGGTACAGGAGAGTCCACACAATAAGTACAAAAGACCCGGGACTCCTCCAGATCTGGCTGAGCGGACAGGAAATTCTCCACTATGTTACGCAATTTTATGTTCCTCTGCAGTGCAGGCCGAGCCTTAAACCTCTCTCTGCATTCCGGACATGAATAACCTCCGGACCCCTCCAGTGTATCCAGAAAACGATCAATACACACCCGGCAGTAGTTGTGTCCACATCTCAGAGTTACGGGATCTGTGTAAATGTGCAGACAGATAGAACATTCCAGCTCAGCTCTCAGATCAGCAGACGCCATTGCAGGACAAGGAAGTGAAAGTACAAGCTACTGAAACTAAAAAATGTCGTGCCTGCGTGATTGTACGTGTGGGGAGAGGTTAACATGCAGTCATGAGAAATTGTTTTCAGAAGAATCAGGTCATAGTCATGTGTTGCAGGACATTGGAAACAAAATTGCTGTTCAAATCAATGAAATAGTTTCTTTTAGAATTGACAAGTATTTTTGTCAATACACTCTGTGAGAGGCTGCTTCTGCTGAAGTGTATTGTCCTTAAGTTTCCTTTTTTCTCTAGAGCTTGTTTAATGAAGAAATTAAATGTAATTTTAAGAATGGCTTTTCCATACATATAAATCTATGATGAACCATTTTGTAAGTGGGAAAATCTGCCCCCTTAAGCCCCACCCTAGAAACAGGTCACACCCCAAGCTACGCCCCTGTTGTGCTGCCTAAAGCAATTATATAATGTCCAGCATATCATAAAGAGTGGGGCAATACGGACTGTATATTGCAAAGTAGAGAGGAACGAAGATTTTAAATATGTAATATTATACGTGAACTGGGCCCAAGCTGGTACATGTAGTTCCCCTGTAACAGGCAAGCTATTGATTTTGTATGGCCTGTGTTCTTGAAATACACGGAATCATTGTGTCAGGAACTGGATCTGAACCCAGGGCCTCTGCTGTAGCTGGCAGTGGTTCTACCTGCTGAGCCACCTTAAAACCTTGGATAGCTCCTTGCCTCATCTCCTGTGTAATCCTCAATTAACCTCCCTGGCGGTATGATTATTGAGGATTTTAGGTACCAAAAGCGGTACATTGTTTTTCAAGCAAATATGTTGTTTTACATTGTAGGCCTGTAGTTCTTAGTAAATCCTAGGAATAACTCACCTAAATCTGTTCAAACAAGAGTCCAGTAGACATCCCAGGTATGATAAAGTTTGAAACACGAAATTAAAAAATTATAATATAATAAATTATAAATAATTATAAGAAATATCTTGATCTCTGACTATGCTTCTGCCTGCTCCTAGACTACTACTGTCTGCTTGTGTACTGAACTCGGCCTGATTGACTACGATTTTGCCTGCTGTTTCAGCTACTGGACTCCGAGCCTGATCCAGATCGTGACAGAATAATCGGGCCCACCTATTAAATGGAGAAGTATGCTGGTTCGGCTGCCCCCATATTATTAGACATGTGCAAAGACTAAAACATTTGTTTCAGACTAAATAAACGGAAACTAAAAATGTTTTCATTACTTTCGTCAAACAAAACAAATGTCACATGATGCTGTGTCGGGTGACATTACATGTCTATTGGGGGGGGTCTATTACATGTCTATTTTTTAAATATTTAGAACATTGCAGCCTCCATAACAATGCTGTATATTTATTGGACCAAAGAAAGGGGATGCATTTCAGGGGGCAGAACAAATGGTGATCCTTCAAATGTCATCAAGAAAAAACAGCATCTGTGGGAAGACCACAGATAATTCCACCACCTCATCTACCTAAAACTCAAAAAAAAAAAACATAGAAAGATAAGAGAGAAGCCAACTTTTTTGGTGACCAGATCAAAAGCAGCAGCACAAGGCAATGTTTTCACTATTGAAACAAGTGACTAACCGTGCTACCGTCCACAAACCTCACTACCACGCTTTTTGACAGCTGCAGAGGCAAAGATAAGCTATATCAACTTCTCCCACAGTCTTTTTAAACAAAAAAACAACCCCAACCCCTCATATAGACCATCGTATATATACTCTGTGTCAATTATTCATTCATTATTCATACATATTCACTCAATCTTATAAATAATCCCCCAAAGTTGTCCAAAAATAGTGATCGTCACAATAAGCGTGATGAATTCCTTATGTTCACTTGCTTTGTGTTAAATCAGTGAGGAAACCAATTACACTAGTCTACAAATTTTGGGAAATTATCGGCCTCCGAGATAAAATGTGTTAATTTTTACATATTTTGATGAGATGAATTAGAAAACAGGTGATAAAGGTGCTGGTTGGCTGGCTAAAGTTTTCAAAATATTTCACAATAAAGATTTATACACAGTCGAGTATATTTGCCTACAAGGGAGGGAGGTGTCTGATGATCATGATGCCTCGTAACTTCTCGACAAAGTACGGTAGAACAATGAAAATGGTGCCACATGGAAGTGTATACATTTATCCTCACTTTGAGACTAACGATTATTATCTCACTGTCATTTATTGTTCTTTTGTTGCAAGGTATATTTGTCTTGGTCAGATCTACGCATCATACAGTTACATCTGGTGGCTTGTGAAAGTGGCATTGACTAACATTTCCAAGGAAGAGTTGCGTGATATTTTCCCTCAGAAGCCAAGATGCCTCGAAACTGTGTAAACAACGCCGATAACGTCTGCTACATTTGTGGCGAGGTTACATTTGCATCTTAAAAGTGCAGTATGACGGCAGTGGTAAAAAAAGGCATACCACCTATATTTTGGATGCAAAATAGGGGATCAGGACTACAGTTGGGCCCCTCATTATTGTTTCATTACATTTGCAATTTATCTGCGTCATTGGCTAAACATGAAGAAAAAGTCCATGCCTTTCGGAGTCCCAATGGTGTGGAGGGAAGCCGCCAATCATGATAGCGACTGCTATTTTTGCATGAAAATGTTACATGAAAAAACAATAAATGAATGGAAAGTTATGTTATTGGAATTAGTAAATAGATACATTTATAATGATTGTGGCACCATTATCATTGCTATATCACATTTTGCAGAAGAGTTATGGAGCATAATCGCACATCCCCCTCATAATTATGAATTATTTTGATGCAATTTTGACCTGTAGCTGTATCTTGGAAACTAGAGCCAATGAATACTCCGGACTTCATTTTCCTTTATTAGTGAACCAATTCTGGTCAAATTTAACTACTTTCATTTCTAAGGCTTTCACCTTGTAGGCCAGTGTTCAGGGCCAGATTTCCCACAAGGCCAACCAAGGTCCAGCCTCGGGGCAGCAGGAGTGTGGAATTCCTATCACCCAATGACCGAAACATGCAGTTCTAGGCGCTGGGCGGGTAGTTATTTTCTACATTCAGTATTGCTTTGGGCAAGCAGAGCTAAATGTATAGTGGGGAAGCAGGCGCTTGTTTTTTACAAGTGATCTTGGCGATCACTTGTATTCAGCCTGCAGGTCTACCATTCTCCATGGGGGGATTTGGTGGGTAAGGGGGCGCATTGAGGAACCTGGCCCTGGGGCAGTTCCATAGTCCCTCATGACTTCTGTATTTCAATCCGCCAACAACTCTTCCCAGTGAGCCACCGCCGAGTGCGCAAACACTAGCACACTCACCAGATAGTTCCGACCGACATAATGGTCTATATGCGCTCTGTACGCTTCCCTGGCGTCCAATATCTCCCTCTCTACCGAATGTTCTCACCACTACTGCAGACTGCTAAGTAGTCAGTTTCTCCATGCAAATTGTGTCAGTTTGACAACCTCGTGACTTAGCTACAGACTCCAAGCAGTAGAGAGAAATAATAAGAGCCAAAAATATAAGGTTTTTTTTCCAAAAAATAGATAAATATGTTCTACAAACACACCCAATGCATTGTTAGGACCACTGGGCAAACCTACCCTAAGACCTTCAATTTATAGGAGCTAGCTGGAATCTAGGATCCAGCACCTTGACCTCTTCTCCCTCAACACACTCCAAACAGGCTGATTGGTCTCAATCTGCCATCAAACGTTTTGGCCTGCTTGGCTTACTCACGGCCCTAGCTGACACCACTGTATCTTCTTTATCTGTGCACAACAAGCTCTTCTGACGCATGTCAGTCAGTGTCTTGCGGTGATGAAGAATCTGAGGATGGAGATCATAGCTCCAAATACACTCAGATTTTTCAGGTCTGTTGCACTCGCAGTTTAATTTTGTCAACAGTCACTTAATGTTTTTCAGGTCAAACCCATTGTTGGGACACGGTCCTTGAGCACCCAAGACAAAAAGGCCAAAGTGCTCCTCCTCCATAAGCTGTGAATTAGTTCAGCAGCATCAATTTCATGTCCTGCCATTTTTTAACCCCTTCCCTCGGAACATCCTAAGGTGGCTGCCTCTCCTGCTATCCCCTCGCCCAGCCCTAGTCAGACCTACAATTGGTTGACATTATCAGCCTGTTGAGACACAGGCGGGCCTGGAAACACTCTCCCGGTGTACTTTTGCCAAAGCTGCTTTTCTAGGAATGTTTACTATCACTCCAGTGGTTTTGCCGGTGCTTCTGTCACACTGTCTACAGTATAAATGGATAATTAGCTCTATATTTAAGCTGCATGTGGGCTGTGAACCAGCAGCTCTTGATATACAGTTGGATAATTGGCTCTATATATAGGCTGTGTCTGGGCTATAAACTAGTGTTTGTGAATGGTTAGGTGGCCACAGAAGCAGGGCCGGATTAACTCTCTCCACTGCCCCAAGGCCAGGTTCCTCAATGCGCCCCCCTCCCCGCCAAACACCCCCCACCCCAATGGAGAATGGCAACCAGATGGCAGGAGCGGCAGGGTTTCTTTTATTTATTCTGAACTACTTTGCCGTGGCCCCTGGTCCCTCAGTATAGAACGGGGGACCCTGGAAAACATGGTGGGGAGGGAAGTGGCCAGCTGGGAGAGAGGCGGCCTGCGGGGAGATAGGTGATAGACAGACCTTCAGGCTTATTACAAGTGATCTCGGTGGTATCGCCGAGATACTTCTACAAACCGCAGCAGGGCTAAATGTAGAAAAAAAACTACCCACCTGGTGCCCAGAACTGCATGTCCCACCCACCATGTCCCAGGTGTTGGGCGATAGGAATTCCACACCCCTGGGGCCAGTATCAGCTGTGCCGCCCCTCTACTCCCGGCCGCCCCAAGGCCATGGCCTCGGTGGCTATGTGGGGTATCCGGCCCTTTACAGAAGCAGAGAAGGCTCTAGAACAAGAAAAGCTGCTGTATGTGGCAGCTCCGGGCTCTCGTTTGACATCGAAATGACCAATAATAAAGCCAGTCATATTTCTGAGAGGCCAGAGACTCATCAGACGGAACACACGCTGCAAGAAAATGAGACTTTCCATGGAACCAAAACCAGGTGAACTTTACTACAGTTTTTTTTTACTTTTTCTTATTCTGTTTTGTGATCTTTTCTGTAAATATTTTCTGGCACCATTTTCCTTTCTTCTTCATAAAACAATATTTGAAAATCGTTACTCTGAATCTCTGAATTAAGAACTCTAGAGAAACTTTATTTGGAAGTTTAGTACATTTTGTGACGTTGTTTCGATGACTGGAAATTTCGAATGCACCGATACTCGTACTCACCAAATGCTCCGATACTTACCCCGATACCGGAACTTCCGGTCAGAGGGAGACAGGCAGTGCTGCGAGGGGAAATAGAGACGGCTTCCCGGCCAATCAGGAAGCCTGGCCACGGGTAATGACTCATAGCTAGTCTTCCTGATTGTCGGGAAGCTGGCTCCATGCTGAATGGCGGAAAGCCGGCTTCCCAGCCAATCAGCATTGAGTGCAATCACATTGGTTAAATCAGATTGGACAACCAGATTGGTCCAATCTGATTGTATCAATCTGACCATCCAATCAGATCTGACCAAATCAGATTGGACCAAACTGGTTGGTCCAATCGGATTGGATGATCAGGTTGGTCGAATCAGATTGGACCAATCTGATTCAGATTGGTCCAATCAGATTGCTGCTTGTCTGATGTTTGATTGTCCAATCTCATCACCCAATCGGATTGGTCCAATCTGGTTGGATGATCTGATTGGTCCAATCTGATTGTTGCTATCTGACCAATTGGACTCATAGCTAGTCTTCCTGATTGTCGGGAAGCTGGCTCCATGCTGAATGGCGGAAAGCCGGCTTCCCAGCCAATCAGCATTGAGTGCAATCACATTGGTTAAATCAGATTGGACAACCAGATTGGTCCAATCTGATTGTATCAATCTGACCATCCAATCAGATTGGACCAAACTGATTGGACGATCAGGTTGGTCCAATCGGATTGGATGATCAGGTTGGTCCAATCAGATTGGACCAATCTGATTCAGATTGGTCCAATCAGATTGCTGCTTGTCTGATGTTTGATTGTCCAATCTCATCACCCAATCGGATTGGTCCAATCTGGTTGGATGATCTGATTGGTCCAATCTTACTGATTGAACCAATGTGGTCCAATCTGATTGTTGCTATCTGACCAATTGGACTAATCAGATTGGACCTTCTGATCATCCAATAAGATTGCACCAATGTGGTCCAATCTGCTTGGTGCACTCTGATTGGTCTAATCAGATCGTCCAATCTGTACCTTGCAATCTGAGTGTCCAATCTAAATGGACAGTCTGATTGTACAATCAGATTGGTCCAATCAGAGTGGGCAATCAAATTGGACCTTTGGATCTTTAACTTACAATCTGATTGCCCAATCTGTACCTTGAATCTGAGCATCCAATTTGATGGATGATAGAGGATGGAACCCTCTGTACTGAGCTGATTCTACCCATTTTGTAGGAATTGTAGTCCTCTATTGCTGAGAGTAAGATTCTGTTTTGCTGTATAATGTGAGATTGTAGTACTCGGCAGTTGGAGCTGTTATTCTGCATTGCAGTATAATGTATTGCTGGGATTTGTAGTCCTCCATAGCTGCTGGTATTTCGCATTGCTATATAATGTACTACTGGGATTTGTAGTTCCTCTACAGCTTGGAATCAGTGGCAGAACTACCAGAGTTGCAGCTGCAACTGGACTCTGGCACTCCACTACTCTCCTAAAATTATTAGTCTGTATTGTTTTATAAATACTGTCACATGATATACAAAAAAAAGTATTGGTAGACCGTGGTTGTCAACTGGTGGGTCGTGACCCAAAAGTAGGTCGCCACATGCCTTCCACTTTTCTAGGCGAGAGGCTCCTCAGCCTCCCCCTAGCCTTGCACTGTCAGTTCTCACACCAAGCAGCCATTCAAAATATGCTGCCCGGCGCCGAGTGTTGACTTGAGGTGGGGTGGGGTGGGGTGGGCTGGGGCTATGGCAGCGAGGGAGCTCCAACCATACGTGCATTGCTTACAGCCCCCTTGCATGCCCTGGAATGACATCACATTCTGGTTCCAGGCACCCCTACGGGCACGCATGAGAGCTGTACAAGCAATACACATATGGATGGGGCTCCATCACAGCACGGCAACCCACACTAGACCCCAGGCGGAGGATCCACTCCTGGTTTCGTAAGGTAGGGAGAATGGGTGGATCTTAAAAAAAAAAATGATGTCTGTGGTTGTGTGTGTCTGTCAGTGTTTTTGAGGGCCCGTTCACACTAGCACAGTGCGTTAATCGCACAGTTCCATGCAATTAATGCACTGCACAATGCAATCGCACCTACCGTGCATTCTGGTTTGGGAGATACGTTGTATTGCCATTCATTTGAATGGCACCCCAAACGCACTTCCCGCCCACAGTTCGATCGCCTGCACCGGAAAGCACAGTACCACAATGCTTTGCGTTCCATTGCAGTGTGACTTGGGTCGCGACTTAATGTCCGAGGGCAAATGTGAGTCCTGAGGATACACAGGTTGAGAACCACTGGTCTAGAGTATCCTGTGACTAATTTAATAGGCAATACTGACATCTACAGGAAGAATCCAGCCAGCAATAGTCAGCAACTCCAGCTATTGGATGAATGTTTTATACTCTTAGTCCCTGTTTATACCACAGTGTAGCGGGAATGCGCATCATGTACGCATGTTTGTTTCCTTGCGTTTGCTGCACGTCACCCATTGATTTCAATAAGTTCCTGCATGCCCGGACAAACGCAGGAAAGTAGTTAATGTAGCAGATTCTGCTACAGGCATCCTGTGTTTGTTCCATGTGTGTTTTTATCTTTTCTGGGGGAAAACGCACGTTTGGGGTGCCATTAACTAGTAATGGCGCCTCAAGTGCGTTGTACGTTATTGACCTGTTCTGTGAACGTATGTGTCTTTTACCGTGTTTGGTGCACGTTCATGGAACTCCTAGGTGTGAAAGGGGACTAAGGGCCCATTTACACCTGCCTCTCTGCTGCACCTGTGGTGCGGTTGACTGTGCTTTGAAAAAATGCAGCATGTCCCACGTAGTGGTGTGAACGGGGCGCATATAGCACAATGTTTCCTAGCGGTGACTGGCATTGTCTAGATCAGGGGTCAGCAACCTTTTACACACCAAGTGCCATTTTTGAAACCATGGTACAACCGAGTGCCAGTGAACAATAGCACGCTTTAGTGTTAGTTACAGTTACATTTTTTCACTCATGGCTGTACTGCTAATAGTAAGTTAAACTCACTAATTATTTGAATGTGTTTACCTCGCCAGTAGCAGCACAACTATAAGGGAAAATAATTGAATAACTGGTGTACACACAAAACATGTTCATATTTACATGTGCTGAAAAGTAAACTGGACTTTTTTTTTAGTGTGATCCCTGTGTCTTTATTTCATGGTTCAACTAGATGCTGAAAAGTACCAGTCACTGCATATAGTGTGAAGGACTCTCAGTGGGCACTTTGTTACATACCTCAATATAGCACCAGGTTGGACCCCCTTTAGTCTTCAGAACAGCCTGTATTCTTCCCACTGTGCATTTCGCAAGGTGCTGGAACTATTACTAAGGAATGTTGCTTCATGTTGACTCAATGGCATCTTTATATTCCACCTTATTTGTCAGCCACATATTCATACATTGGACTGGCTATTACCCCTCATTCTAAAGGATTCATGCTCAGAACACCAAATTCTAATCCTCATGCATGTTGTAGAGGTAATGATGCAGTGGGGGAATAACTTACAAATTAAAGGGCATTTCCACTTTTGCAACCAAAATTAAGCAAACCCCCTACTGTATTTTTTATGTGTTCCTATTCACACAGCATACCGAAAAATAATTTTAAATAATATATTTCTTAAGCTGGCCATACACCTATAGATTATCTGCAGATTTTCTATGGTTAGATGGAAAAAGTGCAACAGATTCCTTCATCCACGCTAAACTGTGTGGAGGGAGGATTCTCCCACTGGGCTTCAGTATGTTGCTAGTCGGCCCCGCTGGCTGTCAAAATACCTGAACAATCTGATTGGATGCAGGCATTGTTCAGGTGTTTTGAGAGCCAGCGGGGTCGACTAGCAAGATACTGAAGCTTGGCCCGGTGGGAGATTCCCCCATCCACACAGTTTAGCGTAGATGGAGGAATCTGTTTCACTTTTTCCATCTGACCATAGAAAGTCTGCAGACAATCTATAGGTGTATGGCCAGCTTAACCTTTTAGATATCTCTATTTCAGACATCCCAACTCTCCCGGACGCTCCGGGAGTCTCCCGCTATTAGATAGCGGCTCCCGGCCACCCGGGAGAGTAATATCTATCTTGCAGAGTAAACCTTTTCCTGCGATCTGTATTTTTTTTTTCCTGACATCGGAGCCGCCGGCTGTCAGTCAGAGAGAGAAAAAAACAGCATAGGAATGCATAGCTAGATTGCTATTGGCACCCGCCCACTGCTGCTGTAGTTCTCAATCAGGTCCTCTTCTAGTGATTTACAGCAGCAGAGGGTGGGTGCAATAGCCAGCTTGCTATTGGATATTGCAAATTGAACTAGCCAAAAAAGCAATCTAGCTAATCATTCCTATGCTGTTTTTTACATTTTTTTCTTCTGACGGCAGCAGCTGTCAGAATACTAAAAAAAAAAACAGCAGATAGCAAAGAAGCTATTGCTTCCAGTGCTATCTGCCATCATTTCAGAGGGGTGCTCTCCCCCCCTCCTGGGGAAGAGTAAATCCGGCCCTGGTCCCGCTCATCTAGTTTACAAGTAAGAATGAAATCTGCCAGCACAGTACAGACAGGGTTAATTATTTGAAACAAAACTCCACCTAATCCCCTAAACAGGATTTCCCAGTCTTGGAGTTTGCAGAAAGAGCACCTAAAAAAAAGGAAAGCTGCAAGTTAGATTTTTTTTTTTTAAATGATGCTATGTGATTGGGAGCATGTAACAGATTTAAAGTAGGTGCTATCCCTATTTTCACTTTAAGTGCAGCCCCTGACTGACATATACAGATGGCCACGCAATAACTTATTTTTTGTATATGTGCATCAATAACCAATTCATTTCTCGCAGCTTAATACTCAATGATGGGCTATCATTGAGTATTAAGCATCATGTGCCTATTGATTCAGCAATAAATTTGTCAATGCTTAAAATAACAAAGTAAAGCATATGGTTGTTTTTTTTTTCCGTGAACAAACCTTTCTTTTGGTGTCATTTTACAACAATTTTTTATTTTCTATGAAATCAGTAGACAAAAATATATAACATATACACTGCCTGCCAGCACACACTCCACCTTAAATCCACTGCCTGCCTGTATTACTGTATAATGATGACATATCACATTTTTGCTTTAATAATTCAGTTTATACATTCACTTCTGTATCAGTGTTTATAACTTTGTATTAACATAAGAAATCACAACAACATCAGGTTTAGGAATAGGGCCTATAGCACAAGTCTCATGAATTCTTCCGTGAAACCCCTGCAATCTGTCATGCAGGAGTGTAACTAAAGATCACGGGGCCCCCATAGCAAATATGTGATGGTGGGGGTGCTGACGGATCTCTCTCTGAGCTGTGAGTAATGACTCCCAAATATGTAAGTTCCCAAAGATTCCTCTTGTCCATTTAACATCAGCTTTCCTACACTGTAGACTTTAGGGTTAGGGTTGTCATCAACTATGTTAACTTAACATGTTCTATGTTTAATTTGTCTCAACAACCTAATGGGGTCCCCCATCTACCCCCAGCCCCCATAGCAGCTGCCTGGACTGCTATGGCTATAGTTACGCCACTGCTGCCATAGACAAGAGGCAGTCTACAATACAATGACAGCTGCCACCACCCACAACTGTTTACAGGCAATTTGCATGTGATTGCACAAGTTGCGATCATATATGGATGACCATGCCTGGACGCAGACTGTTTGCATTCAGGTGCGATCCTCTGTGGGTATTCATAGAATGTGCGATTACCTGTGAACGGCCTGCAAACAGCTGTGGGCTGTGACAACTGTCATTGTATTGTACTTCTGACATATGTGTTCTATATTTTATTACATAGATAGATAGATAGATAGATAGATAGATAGATAGATAGATAGATAGATAGATAGACGTCTATGGCAACCAATCACATTCTGTATGCTATTTAAAATCACAAATTGGCTACATTTTTCCCGATTTCATAAATCAACCCCTGCCCGCTGCCTATCTACCAATCAGATGCCCCCTCCCTATGAGGTCACCAACCTCTGAGTGGATTTCTCACATCTCCCAATATCCCCCCCAGATATCTTTATACAGCCATAATCTACTGATAAAGCCGCATGAAGGGGCTCGGTGAAGGTGGCGGTGAAGGTGTGGAGGTGTCGGATCGGGTCAGACAGATCATATAAGGAGATCCGCCCGGCCTCATAATCCAGATATATCCTGACTCTCTCAGTGGATATTTCAGCAGGTAATGGGATCTTTTTACTGTCATGTATCACTAACATCTTACCAAAACGCTTTTCAAACATCCGTTTGAAACTAGAAAATAAATCAGATTGTACTCCTATTACCCAGGACTTATTATTATTTCCAATCCGTGACTGCTCGCCTCTCCTGTCCATACTGGGGTAACACACCCCGATTCGCCATCTACGTGATCGCCCAACATTCACATCCCAGTAATGTCGCCCTGAGGAGAATCTCTGACAGCTTATCACCTGAGCACAGTCATTAAATCTTTCTGGTGTTTCTGGGCGATTCTGGCTATTTTCTGACCAGGATGCAACTTTCCTATCATCTGATATTTGGAAATTATTAGAAGCGGTGTTTACATCCAGTGATATGTCTGCAGGTTCTGGTATATGGATCCCTTCATTAATCCATGTTATTATATCAGATAAACCTGTGTGTAATGTGTGTGAGAGCCGAAACACATCCAGATCCTTTCCATCATTGAGGAGTGTATCATCTCTCTCTCTGTCCTCATTATCTTCCTCCTCAGTATCACACAAGTCATCTGTGCCCGATTTATGTAGGACAGTCAATGGATCCGTCATGTTACACAGCTCCTCAATGTGACGCATCTTCGTGGACAGCTCGTCCTTCTTTGTTTCCAGCAGTTGAATTAGATCAGACAGGGATGATGAGATCTGCGCTTTCTGCCCGGAGATATTGCTCAGAACTCTCTTCTCCAGATCTTCCAGACGTCTCCTCAGCTCTATGAACAGGGCAGTGGCTCTCCTAGTTTCCCCATCTGCTTGTTCTTGCACTTTTCTCCCGTGTTCCCTGAAACTCCGGACTTTTTTCTCCGTCTTCTCTCTTTCTGTTATTATTTTCCGTAGAACATTTTTCAATTTTTTCTTTCTTTTCTCAGAGGCCTCCTCTAGTGACACCATCTCATGTCCTTTGTGTTCTCCGATCAGACAGCAGGACACACAGATACAGGTGGAGTCCTCAATGCAGTAATATTTAAAGGTTTCCTTATGGATGGAACATTTCCTGTTCTCCAGGGAAGTGGTGGGGTCACATAAGACGTGTTCTGGTGACTTATTGTGAACTTTTAGGTGTTTATCACACAGAGAAGCTTCACACAGCAGACAGGACTTAACAGCAGGTACAGGAGAGTCCACACAATAAGTACAAAAGACCCGGGACTCCTCCAGATCTGGCTGAGCGGACAGGAAATTCTCCACTATGTTACATAGTTTTATGTTCCTCTGCAGTGCAGGCCGAGCCTTAAACCTCTCTCTACATTCCGGACAGGAAAAACCTCCGCACCCCTCCTGTGTATCCAGAACACAATCAATACACACCCGGCAGTAGTTGTGTCCACATCTCAGAGTTACGGCATCTGTGTAAAAGTTCAGACAGACAGAACATTCCAGCTCAGCTCTCAGATCAGGAGACGCCATTGCAGGAGACAGAAGTGAAAGTAAAAGCTACTGAAACTTAAAAATGCGTGTATGCATGATTGAACTTGTGGGGGGAGGTTAACATGCAGTCATGAGAAATACATTGTTTTCAGAAGAATCAGGTCATAGTCATGTGTTGCAGGACATTGGAAACAAAATTGCTGTTCAAATCAATGAATTGGCTTCTTTTAGAATTGACAAGTATTTTTGTCAATAAACTCTGTGAGAGGCTGCTTCTGCTGAAGTGTATTGACCAGTGGCGGACTGACAACATATGGGGCCCCTGGGCAATACGAGATTATGGGGCCCCCTTGTGCTCTGCCCATATACAAGCCCCACTCGCATACACATTCTTGCATCCCCTGCATACCTCTTCCTTCACTGTTCACTGCTACTATACTTAAATAATTTTAAATACGTAAAGTGCAGTAACCCGTCGCAACTGGTTGCGACCAGGGACCGCCCATTCATCTTATTTTGATATGTTAAAATCCACCCAATGCATTATGACAAGTGGGGGGTAAATTTCATCCCTCTAGCTGTGGTAAAACTACAAATCCTATCATGCATCTGGCTGTGGGAGTCATGCCTATGCAAGAGTCTTGCAAAGCATCCTGGTGAATTGTAGCTAAACCACAGTTAGAGAGCCAGAGTTTACCCACCCCTGAAGATCCTCTACAGTTTAGAAATTATTTCTGTACAAATCAACGCACTGCAGACCTCAGACCAGAACCAACGCACTGTAGACCCCAGACCAGGACCAACGCACTGTAGACCTCAGACCAGAATCACCGCATGGCAGACCTCAGACCAGAATCACCGCATGGCAGACCTCTGACCGGAACAAACGCACTGTAAACCTCTGACGAGAACCAACGCACTGTAGACCTCAGACCAGAACCAACGCACGGCAGACCTCAGAGGAGAACCAACGCACTGTAGACCTCAGACCAGAACCAACACACTGCAGACCTCAGACCAGAACCAACACGCTGCAGACCTCAGACCAGAACCAACGCACTGCAGACTTCAGAACAGAACCAACGCACTGCAGACTTCAGAACAGAACCAACGCACGGCACACCTCAAGCCAGAACACAGGCATGGCAGACCTCAGACAAGAACTAACCCACTGGAGACCTCAGACCAGAATCAACGCACGACAGACCACAGACCAGAAGCAACACACTGCAATCCTCAGACCAGAACCAACGAACTGTAGACCTCAGACCAGAATCAACGCATGGCAGACCTGAGACCAGAAGCAACACACGGTAGACCTCAGATCAGAATCAACGCACTGTAGACCTCAGACCAGAATCAATGCACTGTAGACCTCAGACCAGAACCAACACACTGCAGACTTCAGACCAGAACCAATGCACTGCAGAAGATATGGAGACAATGAATAAGGACAACATTCTAGGGCTCAGCTGTCTGAAGAGGTAAGAAAAAGGTAATTAAAAAAGCCAAACATGTCAATTTTTAAACCATTTCCTGAAAAACATGGAACTGGAAAGACAAGCAAGCAAACTCAGGAAGAAGTTCAAGTTAGCTTCGTTTTAAGACCATTTTCAGGCAAACATAGAACTGAAAAAAGAGCAGACAATAAGAAAGAAGACGACCCTTTATAAAAATTATAATGCAGGTGTATCTGGAAGTCAATATTTGATTCACAGAGATCATTTACAAAGCAAGTTCTATTCAATTGATTACAAAATGCATCACACTGTTGCAATAGACAATTGTTTTCTTTTTTTCTGTGAAATACTATTCTCCAATTCAACGAAACTCAACTGAAGTTGGTTACATAAAGAAGAATTTAATAAGACTGGAGCAGACAGAATCTGATGCAACTGTGCATGGCAACCAGTCAGCTTCTTCTCAAAGCTTTGCCATTAGAATAAAGGCAAGTGCAGTAGAATAAGGGCACCAAACTATATAAATGTAATGGGAGCTATGGGAATTGGAGCAATGAGCTAGGGGGTGCTTTGGAGTCAACCTTTAGTGAGAATAAATGTGCCACACATGAACGGCAGCTTTGCCTGTTGAAGCAACAAGCTAAACTAAGGCCACTTTTTTGGAGGGCAGACAGCCATTAAGTGTTCCTCCTTCACCTATGCCTGCAGACCAGTGGAACAAGGCACCCCCAATGAGATGAAGAAAGGTGTGCTTTTTCTTCCTCTTGGATGGTGGCATAGATCCCCATATGTTTCTCCCCTTGGGCTGAGGAGAGGTCATCATAGATCAATTTAAAACATTCTAGTTAAAGTATCTTTGACATGACACAGGCAGGTGCCATTAAACTCCATTAGCAGAATGTCCTGAAACGCAATTAAGCCAAAGTCTTCTTTTTTTTTTTTTAAGTACACAGAGTTTAGTTTCATAGAGTTTCCATAATTCTTGCTATGATGGAAATGGATTCATAAAAAGTAATTATGCTAAAGTATAAGAAACTAACAAACAGAGGCCAAACATGTCAATATTACTAGGTCCAGGAGACTGATGGGGGACATTGGACCTCCTAGGAGAAACATACCTGTGAATCTATTATATTTGATGTCTGACAAACTGTAATTTCATACTGTTAAATAATATGTGAATTTTCAGAGTTCAAAACCTTGTCAGATCGAAATACAGGTGAAACTCAAATAATTAGAATATCGTGCAAAAGTAATTGCAGTAAGTGCTGCAAAAGGGGCCCAAACCAAGTACTGAGTACATATGCATGCTTGTACTTTTCAGAGGTCCGATATTGTTCTATGTACAATCCTTGTTTTATTGATTGCATGTAATAATCTACTTTTTTGAGGTTGTGGATTTGGGGTTCTTGGGGTTTTCATGAGCTGTAAGCCATAATCATCACAATTATGACAAATCACGGCTTGAATTATCTTGCTTTGCATGTAATGAGTCTATCTCATATATTAGTTTCACCTTTTAAGTTGCATTAGTGAAATAAATGAACTTTGCACGATATTCTAATTATTCGAGTTTCACCTGTATACTGTAGATGCATTTGATTTTAAACTGGCATTAAGGGAGCATCATAAAACACTTCAACACCCATTCAGCACTCCTCTTAGACCCTTGAATTGGTTATGTTAATTCTGTAAATGCCCTCTCTAGGCACCAGAAATAACGGCTGGACCTGCAGCTCAGCAACAACCAATACCATCAGAACTATGAAGAAATGTTAAGAGTTGTTCATGAGACTCTGATATCAAACTGAACTTACTTTGCATGGAACAAAGACCTGGCAAACTTTGCAAGTACTTTTCACTTTTAATCCTGTTTATTTTACTGTTGCTATTGTCTGTTTTTAATATTTTTTCTGTAAATAGTTTATTGCATTGCTTTTCTTTTCTTTTCATTAAAGCTATCTTTAAATTGTTAAGCTAAATCTCTAAGTGTGTAAATCAGAAATTAAAGAATCCTTGCCTCTGTGGGGGCTACCACATTTTAAAACTGTTACATTCCTGCCTGGATGTAGCAGTGAGTGCAATTATATTAACCTGGGAACTGTCACTGAACTTAGAAGCGTCGAAGAACACATTTGTGGCTCATTTCTATTATTGGGCAAATATAATACAGAGAATAATTATCTCCCTAACTTGTCTTTAAGAGGAACTCCGGGGAGAAATTGTATTAACCCTTGCAGTGGGACTACCACCGTACTGCAAGGGTTGACTGCTCATGTTTGCATAGGGCAAAAAAAAGTTAAACTTACCTAAACCTCCTAGCTGGCTGGCTCTTAGACCGGTCTCGAAAGCATTTCTCCCCCTCCTCTACAGCGGTCTAAGAATCCTGAAGTCATCACATCCAATACAGTGTATAGGATGTGAGGACGCTGAGGGACATACCATTGCTGTAGCTGAGGAGTGCTGCAGGCTCTGAGGGTCGCGTGAGTATAACTCTTTTTTTCGGACCTTAGGCAAAAATGAGCACTTAACTCTAGCACGTTAACTCCTAACATTTCTGACCAGAGTTTCTCTTTGAAAAGAAAGAAGCTACAGATTAGCAACTGCAAAAATAAGACAGTTTTCATCAATGTTTCCCAAGAGAGAGACATTTGAAATGGTGGGATTCTATTGTCCAGTTACTGCTAATGCATTGTTCCTTCTTTATGTTTCTTTGTTACAGCTCATGGAACTAAGCCCAGATCACAGACATCAAAGCATGAGTTATGTCAGAGAACATGCAACATTTTTGTTTTTACATCAAACAAGCTCACATCTTAGATCCGATTAGTGTTGTTTTAAAATGATGTAATGCTTCTTCTGACCACCAGAGGGGGCATGGATTGCTTTCTTGTGGTAGTCCTAGCAAGCTTCCTATTCTAGGTAACAGTGGTGCGTCTGTCTCCATCAGCAGGGCCGGCCTTAGGCCTTTAGGCGCCCTGTGCGAGAAAGCTTTACAGCGCCCCTCAGTGGCCACACCCTTTAGTGGCCACGCCCCCGTAACCACACCCATTTCCCCCAATATATGCACCATTTAAAGACTCCTATTTTTTTAAGCCGCAAAGAAACATATTAAAAAGTGTGATAAAAATAAAACTTTTATTCAAAGGTATTAAACTTGTAGGCACAATAGAAGTATTCTTATCAAATAAAACAACAGAAGGTAAACAATAAATGTCAAACTACAATAGAGTCTATAAAAATAAAGTGTCAGGATGTCATGCAGACCCCTTTTTTCAAGTAAGTGCATCTAGAAAAGTAAAAATAAAAAACAGAACACAGACCCCGGGCTACATGTAAATTAATGAATTACTATATGTCCGAATATACGAGAAATGTATTCAGACACATAATAATAATTTGTTTGAGAATGTGCGGCTGCCATGTTGGCCACTAGAGTGTTCTCTGAATGCGTGCCACCATCTTGGAGGCAGGGAGCATGACGTTACATGACGCCATGCATGCGTGGTGTCAGGTGACGCCACACGCCGATATTGGCACCACCATCTTGGTGTATACCAAGTTGAGGACACCAAATCCTCAATTTCTTTTTTAGCAGCCTCAGCACTCAATGGATGGGAAGCTCAGATGGGATGGGAAGTACAGAGGCTCCTTCCATTCATACTTACTATCAATAGTTTCTGAATGGGGAGGAGCCTCTGTACTGAGTGCTTCTCCCCATTGGTGAAATCTTGAATGAACAGGCTGCGATGTAAATCACAGCCTGTTCATTCATAACTGGGGACACATAGCACTATGTGTCCCCAGTTATTTACAAACACTGGAGTGATCAGACGATCGCTCCAGTGTTTGTCCTTCTCACACGGAGGACCGGTAAATATCACTGATATTTACCGATCCTCCGCTCAGCCACGCACAGAGCCGCTGTCATCCTGAAACTGACAGGATGACAGCGGCTCCGATCTCCTCCCCGCTCGGCCATCCTGACAGCTGCGGGCGCGGCTTCTCTCCCCCTCACCGCTCCGCCATCCTGACAGCAGGCAGCGCTCCCTCCTGCGCCCCCCCCGAAGTGGGGGGGCGGACGAGGGAGCGCTGTCATATCGGATGGCCAGCGGTGAGGGGGAGAGAAGCCGCCCACAGGACGAGCTGTGACGGCCGCACGGCGCCCTTGTTGCCATGGCGCCCTGTGCGGCCGCACGGCTCGCACACCCCTAAGGCCGGCCCTGTCCATCAGTAGCGTACAACAATTGAGAGTTGTCACCCTAGGAAAGACATGTGCTAATGGCAGAATCACAGGTTAAAATAAAGTAAAAAGTCTGGAAAAAAAAATAATGCTTGTGTGTGCGCTAGGGACCTTAGATTGTAAGCTCCTCAAAGGCAGGGACCGATGTGTATGTGCAGTATTTAAAGCGCTGCATACATTTTCAGTGCTATAGAAATACCTGTAATAAATAAATAATGCAGCCAGCAGTAAAGGTATGTAGAAGGGGGGCAGAGAGGCACTCACCCCGGGGCGCTGCATTTGAGAGGGTGCTGCCTGCAGGTCCGCTGCAGCGACGATCCCTCATACAACTCTCCCCTCTCGGGCCGCTCTGCAGCAGCCAAGGAGGAGAAGAAGCAGTTCAGCTGCATTTCTACTGACCGCTTCAGTGATCAGGCTCCTCGTCAGCCACCTGCAGATTCGACCACCCACTTCAGCTGCCATAGGCTGGGAGGAAGACTGCAGACCTTCCATTATTCGGCTGTGAGCAGGAGAGCGGGCCCTGAAGTCAGGGGACAAGGAGGCTGCTGGAAGATTCAGGCCTAGGACAGAGGCGGCTCTTTAACTAGGCAAATTAGGCAGTCGCCTTAGGCCTCGCGCTCCCGAAAGCCTCGCGGTCACCGAATTTGCCCTGCCAGCACATTACCTCGCAGCCAGGTAGCGTTATGAGCTCTAAGCCCTGTCGCTGTCAAACTGAGACTCTCAGTTTGACAGCGACAGGGCTGTGAGCTCATCCGTTTCCTCAGTCCGTCCATTCGGCCGGTGGTCTTCTGGAGCTCCGCCCACCAGCCAATGGGAAGAGACCTCACCCCTCCCATCCACCGCACGAGGATCTCAATCTGGCTGGGAGGGCGGAGATCAATCTGGCTGGGAGGGTGGATCGTCAGGGGCAGATGGACGGAGACATAGTGAGCAACGGCTAGTCCTGCACGCTTTCGCCCGAGAGTTGCTCCCTGCACAGTTCTGGTGAGAGGCAGCCATCACAGGCTACAGCAATGGTGAGAGCCCTGTGGAGAGCAATGGTGAGAACCC
>NW_017307600.1:51274-57929 GCF_000935625.1 Nanorana parkeri
AGAGCCCCCCCCCCCCCATGGTTAACAGGAAGGCTGCCGAGGTCTGCAGCAAGGGCCTCGGCAGCTGCTTTTTTAAAATGTTAGTGCTGATGTTCTGTCGAGAACGCCGACCCAGTATCTGCGCTTATGTACAGACGGGATTAACGAGGAAACCGGCATTTATTTACAAAGTATTTGTTTGTAATGGTTGATTGTGACCGTTAGTAATATCCAATCCATGGCAGTAAATGATGGAATATTATTAACGGTCACAATTAACGATTTAAACAAAATACTTTGTGAATAAATCCCTGTTTCCTCATTAATACTGGTCTGTGCACAAGCGCAGATGCTGAGGTCGGCAATTTCGACTACATTGGTGTTCTCGACAGAACGCCGGTATCTGCGTTTAGTATCGGGGCATTTTCACAAGTACGAGTACTCGTGAAAGTGCCCAGTATTAACACTGGTGTTTCCCTACTTAAAAATATAATGCATTGCTGGGACTTGTAGTCCTACATAGTTGGAGCTATTTGGCATTGCTGTATAATCATCACACAGCAATGCCGAATACCACCAGCTATGCGGGACTACAAGTCCCAGCAATACATTTCGTTAGTATGTTAATAACAATTGTAAACACCTTTATATTTTTTTGATTCACACGTTCTTTTGTTTACACTTAATTACGCATTTGATAGTTCACCCATTGGTGACCCCGAGCGCTGCACACCTATCTATATACACTGAGTGGTCAGATTATTATGACCACCTGACGTTTGTAGGCAAATTAGCAATAATTGGCTATAATTTTGCGCTGAAGTTGCTAGAGGGCCAGACCATTATAAATAGGGAAGCAGGTTGATTACCACGACAGTAGAAGTGATTTTTTTTCTGAAGATACTGGTAATCAACGCGATTTAACAGCCTTTGAACGTGGGATGATTGTTGGCGCTCGGAGCCATGGAGCGAGTATCAGCAAAACAGCGAATTGTGGCCGTCAGCGATTAGTCAATGTTAGGGCAGAACGGAGAGTGGCAAGACTGGTACAAGACAACAGAAGGGCAACAGTGCAGTGTCAGATTCCTCGCATCACCTTTCAACATCTCGTGGAGTCACGAGGCGGCCCAACGAAGTCATCTCGTGGAGTCATCTCGTGGCCCAACGAAGTACTGATGGGGTGGTCATAATAATCTGGCCACTCAGTGTATATATAAAGTGATGCACCAATACCATTTTTTCAAATACAAGTACTGATACATTTTTGTTTATTGTCATATGTTTTTCTAAAACAATACAGACTAATGATTTCAGGACAATGGTGGAGCGCCAGGCAGAGGCGTAACTAGAACGTTCTGGGCCCCGGTGCAAGAGACCATGAAGGGCCCCCACCTCCCCACCGCCATGGCACCACATGGTTAACAGGAAGGCTGCTAAGGTCCCCAGCAAGCCGCCTGTTTAAAATTTTAGTGATGGTGTTTTGTCGAAAACGCCGACCCAGTATCTGCGCTTGCGCACAGGCGGGATTAACGAGGAAACCGGCATTTATTTACGAAGTATTCTTTTGTAATTGTTAATGGTGAGCGTTAATAATATCCCATCCATGGCAGTAAATGATGGATGGCATATTATTAATGGTCACAATTAACCATTTAAACAAAATACTTTGTAATAAATCCCGGTTTCCTCGATAATACTGGTCTGTGTGCAAGCGCAGATACTGAGGTCAGCAAATTCGACTACGTCGCGTTCTCGACAGAACAACGGTATCTGTGCTTAATATCGGGGCATTTTCACAAGTACGAGTACTCGTGAAAATGCCCAGTATTGGCACAGGTGCATCCCTACTTAAAAATATAATGTATTGCTGGGACTTGTAGTCCTACATAGTTGGTGCTATTCTGCATTACATTCTGCGGGACAAGTGTCAGCCTCTGCTGGCCTGCTGCACAGCTGCCCGTACATGCTGCGGGTGGCAGAGCGGCAGGGAAGAAGCGGCACGATCTCAGGGGGGCCCTCTTCTCCCTCGCTGCCCCCCCCCCCAACAGGCGGAACGCCAGGGCCCGGTTGCAGTTGCGACCCTGGTAGTTCCGCCAGTGGTGCCAGAGCTAAGTCCCAGCTGCAGCCGCCGCCACTCTGATAGTTCTCGTGAAAATGCCAAGTATTGGCACTGGTATCTGAACTGGTATGTGGACATCCCTAGTAAATAGTATGGAGGAATACACATACAGTATGTCAGATTGGGTTTGGTGACTGGTACTAACATACAGATAACCTGCACAGACTTATGTTTCAAACAATAACGACAATCAATGGTATGATGTCACTACAATAATAACATGAGGCTCGTTTATAAACGTTAGCTGGGCAGATACCTTTCACACGGCACTAGCGCCCCCTAGATGGCAGTGATGAGTACAGGAATTTCCTATACTTGTATAAACAAACCACCAAGTGTTAACACAAATGTATGCAAAGATGACAGTCAGTTAGATATCAAACATGCCTATGCTATGATGTCAATTAGGCGAATGAGGTAAATTACACCCCCAAAAGAAAATATGGATACTATCCTTAGCATGCTTAGTGTCTCACAAATTGTTAATACTTTCTGTACAATAATATGTTGGTTGTCACACTGTAAAATAAGTTCATCTAGAAATATTGATAATGTCGGAATAGTTGGCATTATAGCAGTTTGTGCTGAAGTATAATCAAACACTTCAGCACTCCTACATCACACCACTCAGTAGGGATGCACCGATACCAGTTCAGATACCAGTGCAGATACTTGGCATTTTCATGAGCACTACCAGGGTTGCAGCGGTTGCAGCTGGGACCGGGCTCTGGCACTCCACCACTGTCCTGAAATCATTAGTCTGTATTGTTTTAGAAAAACTGTCACATGACAATAAACAAAAATGTATCAGTACTCGTACTTGCAAAAATGGTAACGGTGCATTTTATATAACAGTTATGTAACGGTGCATCCCTTTATATATGTTTATAAAAACAAAATCAGACATTTAAAACAGAGATGTACAAATCCCAGGAGCTCCGTGTGCACCTTACCAGCTGCCTCCTAACTTTGGAATTTTTTTCTAGTCTAGTCTCGGAGCTGGAAAAGTATCTGTACTTGTACTTGTAACGAGTACGGTACTTGGTATCGGTGCATCCCTACCACTCAGCCTTTTTACTGGATGGGGGTTGGCTCAGCGACTACTTGAAACACAATTGAAAGCTTGCTGGGAATGGTTCTAAAAGATTTTTTATGTGTTTTCATCAACTTTCAATGGATATCTGAGTGTAACCCAACCGACCATAATCAAATAATCAAAAACAAAGGCCATATAGAAAAGGTCAAATAATAGTTACCTGTAGGCTATATGCGGTTTGAAACACTTAAAGGAGAATTATGTGGTGAGTGCTTTGCACTCACCTCATAGTTCTAGCCGACCTGTGACAATGAAACTGTCATAGGTCGGCTCAGTAGATCGGGAAGTGAGCGAACACATACGAGCGAACACGTACCGGCGTTCGCTCACTTCTCGATCCTGTCACGGCGCTCTGCCATGACAGGGGAGTGGCTGGATTCCCCGCTCCGATCCTCCAGCGCTGACTGGCGGAATGGACGGGGGAGGGGACAGGTACAGCTGGCTCTGCCTCTAGATAGGCAGAGCCAGCTGTCACTCACGCAGCTGGGCGGATCCCGGCATAATTGTCGTGATCCGTTTCAGCTGCGGCGTCTCAGTATACTGCTAGCTGTAGCTTGCGGTATACTGAGCCTAGGGTGACGGGAGGACGCTAGTTTGTGTCCTCCCATTACCCTAAGGAGAACTATGGGGAAAAGCCCTAACTCCATAGTTCTCCTTTAATACTTTCTTAGACAAAACATAAAAACATCACAAAATACAAAAAACTAAATCAATCTACATTCCCATCCCAAAGTATGACGAGGTTGTCATCAAACCCACCTCTGGCTTTGGTCACATGCTGTGTCTGCCAGAGCTTGTATCTGCTCTTGGGTTCATTCTAGCAAGCCGCAATACCTCTTGTATTCAAACACAACTGTGTTCCATTTAATAGTGCTGGTTGACATCTACAAACTTCAATCCTTAGATATAAACTGTAACGTACAAGAGACAATCATCATGGCCAAACAAGATCAAAGGTAATGAACAACAAAGGATGATTACTACATGGAAGTTCCAGACTACGTGAAATATTCCATGTATGATGTAATCTATTCAAGGGTTATAATTGCACCATTTTGGCATGCCATTAAAAACAGTCCCAAGCATTTGTAAATATGAAATATGAAGTGTAAGCAGAAGTTATATCCTTAAATTCAAACTCACAGAGGTGCCAGTTTTTCTGCATAATAGTTCAGCGGTATTTCCGTGCACCTTGGAGATCTACTGTATTGCTGAACTTTATCTACCACCTCCTAACGATCAGACTTGATTAATAAGTCCTTGTTGAACTTACAAAGTCCACAATAGATTAAGGTTACCAGATTTTCAAAACAAAATTGGGGGGACCCTACTGACCACACCCGCTTTTAACCACACCCACAAACAACCCTCCCAATTGTAGCCACACCTACAACATCATGCCCCCCATTTTTAGCACGCTCTAAAAAAACACAGACATTTGGAACAAGAGGCAGATATAAAAAGATATAAGATTAAAAAAACAAAATGCCCCTGGCACCTGCCCTGCAGCAGTCTCTTGTCTCTGGAAGTCGGTGAACTTTTGCTGACCCACAGAGCGGCAGACTGATCTCTGCCACTAGACTCCTTCCAACCCACTGGTATGGTAGAAATGAAAGAAACCTTGCCTCTGGGAGGGTTACCATATGTTCAACTCTGTTACTTTCCTGTCTGGAGTGGCAGTGAGTGACATTTCCTAAAGGCCAGACATGTTTCTATGTCTGTTTTATATATTTTTTTCCTTTTTAACCTTTATACTAGTTTCTATGTAATCTTTATACTGTATGTTTCCTTGTAACCTTTATACATTTTTCTATGTAACCTTTATACATGTTTCTATGTAACCTTTATACAACATGTATCTATGTAACCTTTATACATGTTTGTATATTACTTTTATATATGTTTCTTTCTAACCTTTATATATGTTTCTATGTAACCTTTATATATGTTTCTGTGCAACATACTGTATATACATGTTTCTATGTAACCTTTAGACGTGTTTCTAGGTAGCCACACTATGTTTGTTTCTAGGTAACCTTTGTACAAGTTTCCTCCTACCCTTCATACATGTTTCTAGCTAACCTTTATATACAGTATGTTTCTATGTCAACTTCATGTATGTATATATATAACTGGTATACCTTTCTAGGTAACCTTTATATGTTTCTAGCTTACCTTTATACATGTTTATATGTCAATTTTATATATTTTTTCTTTTTAACCTTTATATATGTTTCTATGTAACCTTTTTTATACAGTGAGGGGAATTTATCAAATCTGGAGCAGCTGTGCATGGCAACCAATTAGCTTCTCTGTTCAGTCTGTTTAGTAGAGATTTGAAATAGAAAGAGAAAAGCTGATTGGTTGCCATGCACAGCTGCTCCAGTTTCTGTCTGCTCCAGTTTTGATAAATTCCCCTCAGTATGTTTCTGCGTAATCTTTATACTGTAAAGGGAATTTATCAAAACTGGAGAAAACAGAATCTAGAGCAGTTGCCCATGGCAACCAATCATCTCTCTTCAGTTTGCTCAGGCAAGATTTGAAAATGAGAGAGAGAGAAGCTGATTGGTTGCCATGAACAGCTGCTCCAGATTTTGTCTGCTCCAGTTTTGATGAATTCCCCTCAGTGTGTTTCCATGTACCCTTTATATATGCTTCTATCTTACCTTTATACACATATTTATTTAACCTTTATATACGTTTCCATGTAACCTTTATCCTGTATGTTTCTATGTAACCAGTGCCGGTGCTAGACTATTTTGCACCCTAGGCAAGACCAGCTACTTGCACACCCCCCTGGCTCCATTCTCTTGCCGGCTAGCTTCCGCAGGCGACAGGTGAATGTAAGCAGCTGGGAGCAATAGCCAGGCTGCTATTGGCTATTTTAATTTGAAATAGCCAATAGCAGACTGGCTATTGAAACACCACATACGGACACAGAGGAGCAGACCTGAGACAGATGTCTCTCAGTTCCGCTCCTCAACTCATTTGTTGGGTTCAATAGCCATATTGCCATTTGCTTTTGCAATTTGAAATAGAGGGGGGCAGTGGGGAGGGGGTGATTGGTCAAGGCTGCACCCTAGGTATCAGTGCGCCTTAGGCGCTTGCATAGTTTGCATAGCGGCAGCACCGGTCCTGTATGTAACGTTTATACTGTATGTTTCTATGTAACCTTTTTACATGTTTCTAGCTAACCACCGTGGGCCACGCACCTGATTACAATAGTTTTGGGCGATATTACGGGACAGGATGTTGTATATTAGCAACAAAAGTCTGACAGTATTTTCAATCCTTCCCTATTTCATCCAAATGTAAATTTAGTCCTTAGACACACTTTAACTGCCTCCGGGCCGGCCGTAGTAAAAAAACGGCCGGCCGGGAGCTCTCTAGATCTGAGCGGGCGTCTTTAGACGTCCGCTCAGACACGCCCCCTCACGCGTGCCGCTCGGCGCGCGCGGGAA
>NW_017307600.1:57990-82325 GCF_000935625.1 Nanorana parkeri
GCAGATCTGTGCTTCATCAGCTTCTTTTGGGGGGTCCTAGGTGACATTAGGGGTCTTGGAGACCCCTGATATCTCCATAAAGAGGACCTGTCACATATTTTGCTATCACATATAGGGGTTTTATTAGCCCCTGTATGTGATAGCAATAAAGTTTAGTGAAAAAAAAATTAAGTTCTCCCCCCAAATTTAAAGTTACACATAAAAAAGAATAAAAAAGCAAACACATTTTTTACATACATACACGCATGCAAACATGCGTCGGAGGCACGTACGTGCAAAAAAGACAATTGCGCCCATTACGCCACACATGTTACATATAGCCGTGAACGTCGGAGTGAGAGCAATAACTCTAGGACCATCAATCACTGACAACACTAAAATGATGAGCGGTAAAAGCTTTTAAAGTGTCGCCTATGGGCAATTTTGGGTATGGTGGTTTTCTGCGATTTCACGGGTGCGCGCAATTTTAAAGCTTGACATGTTTGGTGTCTATTTACCCGACGTGACCCGATCTTTTATATTTTACAACTACACACCTGGTCTTCAAGCGGTTAAAGTAAATATGAAACAGAAGTCATAAACTTGCGCAACTACGGTTGATCGATTGTTTATGGACTATATATTGATAGTATCAGAGGAACTCCAGTTGTACTGGTAATTAATCCAGAGAAGATGTATGCACCGATCCTGCAGCCTGGTTGGTTGGATAGGGAAACATCCATGTAACAGCACTGTCAGTGGCGGACCTAATAACCAAAGGGCCCTGGTGCAAGATTTTATCTTGGGGCCCCCTCCCAAGACAGGGGGGGCGCGGGAGCGGATCACACTGGCCCAAGGCCCCCCCCAGCGGTCTCTAATGTTGCAGTAGCATGCTGGACTTACCTGAGACCCTGCAGAGCACACCATAGATCCTGTATAGCCCACCTGAGACTCTCTATGGTGGGCTTTGCAGGGTCCCAGGTGGGCTGGCCTGGTCGTCGGGATCCCTTTCCCTGTACCTTCTCCCAACTCTTCTTACCTGCTGCTGCCGGGGCCCGGCCTCCTCCACCCCCTCCCCTGTCACCTCTGCCATGCCGCCCCGGTACAGTTGATACCCATGTAAGAGGCCCCCCAGACCTCTCACATGGGTACTGATGGCGGTGTCCTATCAAAGGTTGTGACTACGTTAGAATGTGTGACCGGTGACGTGGTCACATGTTTTAACGTAATCCCGCCCAGTTTTTCGGCGCCGAAAACCACTAATAGGTGAAGCATTCCAGCGCTTTCCCATCTGTTCCAGGGCAGATCGGCATCGCAAATCGCATGTGCAGGAGAACCGATCTGCCCTGAAACAGCAGATCGGTCCTGAAATGTCACTTCTTACCGACTGCGATCTCACATTCCGCCGCACTCACAAAGTCGGATAGAAGTGACATTTCAGGACCGATCAGCTGTTTCAGGGCAGATCGGTTCTCCTGCACATGCGATTTGCGATGCCGATCTGCCCTGGAACAGCAGAGAAAGCGTTGGAATGCTTCACCTATTCCACCGCCGAAAAACTGGGCGAGATTACGTGAAAATGTGTGACCACGTCACTGGTCACACATTCTAACGTAGTCTCAAACTTTGATAGAACAGAGGCCTGTCTGTAATCATTTAATCAGAGAAATAGATTATAATAGGGAACATTACAGTGTAATATTCCCCATTATAATCCACTTGTCTAATTACATGAAAAAGAGCAGTACACAACACCTATCCTAATCTTTTTCTATTTTAAAAGGGAAATATCAGGGGTCTGTTTAGACCCCTAATATTTCCCAACAGTAAAGTAAAAAAAAAAAAATTCAATAAAAATAAATAAAAATGAAATATAAAAAAATAAAGTTGTGGGGGGTTGCGGGGGGCGGGAACTTACCTGCCGCTCCTCTGCTTAGAAAGGCGGCGATCACAACCGTCAGCGCTCCCTCTCTCTCCTCCTGGCCGCTCTGAAGCTGCAGCGTCCGGGAGGAGAGAGAGGGAGCGCTGACAGGTGTGATCGCCGCCGCCGTGGCCATCTTAAATAGGCCCCCCTCCCAGTCGGATCTTTCCACCCCCGCCACTGCTTGACCTGCCTATATGGTAGCGCCGGCTCTGTAAGTGACGCGCCGGGCTAGGGAATAAGCGACGCGCCGGACTCGGGAATAAGCGACGCGCCGGACTCGGGAATAAGCGACACGCCGGACTCGGGAATAAGCGACGCGCCGGACTCGGGAATAAGCGGCGTGCCTGACTCGGGAATAAGCGACGCGCTGGACTCAGGAAAACACTGGACCTAGCAGTAAAAACAGAAGAACACTAAGGCCGCAGCCTGGTCAGATGCTCTGCTCCTGCAGAGCCCACACTGGATGAGCTGTGTGGGCTCAGTGACAGCCCTGGAGCCTCCATGCTGCCCGGTGCTGCAGCATCTACCATGATCGATCAAGCACTGTGAAGAAAACATAGAAGACCGGGCGCACAGATCTAAGTGCAGTATAAAGTGACTATTCAATAGGGTTAAAAGTAATGCACTTACAGGATATTAAAAAAACATCTCGCCTGTCACGCATCAGATGAAAGTCCCATCTAAGCTGCTGGTCTGAGATTGTTATCAGGATATGGAGAGAGCAGAGTCCAGTTCAGTCCAGAAAGATTCCGGGACGCCTGTGTTGGAAGACACAGGTCTGATCCATTGGCTGAGCACTGCTGTGGCTGGTTCTCCTCAAAGCAGGGTCACAGCTGCTGAGTACATCCGGGTCGTCAGGTGTTGCTAGGCAATGCGTTTCAGAGGTTCACCGCCTAAGGCCCCATTCACACTGATCGATTTATCGCGCAGTAATTCCCACGATATCGCGGCTATTTACCGCGCGATATCGCTCTCCAATGCATCTCAATGGGGCTCTGTCCGTCGCTGTCGCGGGTCGTGCGTCGCTACAGCAGGACCCTTTTTGGAGTGGATTTTGCCGCGATTCTAGCTTGCTCAATGCAAGCATTTGCGCGATATCGCGCAAAATGCAAATCGCGCGACAAACGCGCGATTTGCGAATCGTTCAATGTGAATGGGGCCTAAGGGTGGAGTGGGCAGAGTCCTTTGCATAGGGGAACGGGGGAAGCATTGAACGCTTTGGCGCCAACTAGTGGGAGGAAGCTCATAGTGGTAAATTTCTGCCAGGAATGCATCATCTTTAAAGTAAATATGAAATGCAATAAATAAACAATACCACTTGCAGCCATTTAACGAAAAGCTTCAAGCATCGGCTGTATGTAGCACAAGAAGCTGCTCCTGTGAAATAGCAGGAAAGATCAGATTACACACATAGCTGAACGGCTCAGAGGAGACAAACACCTCCTCCCATTTTCGTTGTACAGTCAGTTATACACTAGCTGCCAACAAACATGGAGACAGTGCCAGGACATCTTATTAGAAACCCAGTGTGATGTTGAAGCTGGACGTCGCCTTTCACCTTGTGACTTGCTACTAGAACAAATAAATAAATTAAATATTTGTCTTAAGCGGACTGACCCTTCATTTCTCCTGTTGCATATTACTGAATGCAATATGCAGAGACGTGGGGACTCAATAGCAAGAGCGTTCATATTGCATTTATATGGTTTTATTAATGGATAATATTTATTAGAACTAGATTACTGAAAATAAAATTTCAACCTAAACTTACTTTTTTTTTTTTTTTAAATTACAAGTGCATTTTTTTTTTACCTGATTATCCCACTTAGTATTTTTTTTAAATTATTTTACATTTAAAAAAAAAAAAATTTTAAGCACAAATACTGTACTCTGTGTTGGTCATGATGAAATCACATACGGACTTGTATGAGGAGTGTCCCTTTAAGGAGGAGCTGCAGCAGGTTCTCTTTGTCCAGCGACCACACAAAGCCTGGAGCCTCATTTGCATATCTGCTTCATATTCATGATCGGCCCCGCCCAGCTCATGAATTATCCATCGTGGCGTTGCCATTGGACGCAGGGAAAAGGGGCGTGCCCGCTCGCTCGGAGAGGGAAAATAGGTTCAGAACGTACCATTTGCGGCGCGGAAGAGGGGGGGATTTTGCGCTGATTGTGTAGAGCGGGAGGCCGGTTGGCGGTGTGATCCCCCCCGTATCCGGGCGGTGTCGGGGTGGTAGGTGCTCCGGCGCTGTGTGACGGAGGAGACGGTGAGGAGGACTCGGAGGAGGATGGAGGGGGACGCAGAGAATGAGGCCGAGAGCCGGCCGGGCCCGGAGGAAAGGAGCGGGGAGAGGGAGGCCCTGAGCCTGCTGGAGACATGCGGGGTGTGCCGGGCCAATATCCAGAGCCGGAGCCCCCGCCTGCTGCCCTGCTTGCACTCCGTGTGCGCCGCCTGCCTACCCGGAGCCCAGAGGTTCACCGCACTGCCCGGGCTGTTACAGGGGGGCAACACCGGCAGCGTCCAGGGTGAGTACCGGAGGAGGGTCCAAACGCTGCTCAGACCGTATGGTGCATTAGTACATTGTATATATCGTTCTTACTTCATGTAACTCATACTGTACTATACTGACCCCATATCACTATGATCCCTATACTGTATATTGCCCGCACATCACTATGATCCCTATACTGTACTATACTACGCCCATATCCCTATGATCCCTATACTGTACTATACTTGCCCCCATACAGCTATGATCCCTATACTGTACTATACTGGCCCCCATACAACTATGAAAACACCCCTAAACAAAAAAAACCCAGTTTTCAGCACAATTGATAGAGACCAGTTCCAGGTTACATGCGAGTCAGATAATGTTCAATGGCAGGCAGGGGGATCGTAAACCTTAATATAAGCAGTACTTAGCAGAGCCTGGAAATGGCCTGTCCTAAATAGTCTGGCGGAATACACATCTGACAGACTGGGGTTCTATACCACTGACCTAGAGATGAACTGCACAGAGTTAGGTTTCATAAAATGTTAATAATTCTTATGGTAATGGAGAGACATTGGGTACAAATTATGACACTAATGTATAAGAAAATAACAATCGGTTAGATATCAAACATACCTATATCACGAGGTACAGAAGGTGGATGGGACACGTATGTATGTCATATATAAGAGCTGTCAAGTGTGATGTCTATCGAATTGTGATTTCATTCTATTCAATAATTAGTTCTTTCTCAGATTGCAACATTTTGTCATTTTGGAAATCTAGATTTAAATTGAATAATTGGTATTAAAGTGAAAGTTCACACGGCAATTACTGGATGAATATTAAACGGTCATATGACACTTGTACCTTGATAAATGCGTAGCGCTGTTTTTTTAACTTCCGTCTGCATTCTGGTTGTCCAGCAATCAACGTTGACATTTTCCAGCTATATCCAGCAAGTGAAATGCTTCCTCTGTGTCCTGATGCTGTTTGGGGTAGATGGCATGAGGTGGGCTGAGCGGTTACCATGAGCAGCAATCCGTATCTTAAAATGTCACTTGTCTGGCTGTTATGCTGACCCACTTTGAGTCACGGTTCTGGAACAAATATGGAAATTGGGAAAGTTTCACCCGCTGTGGGGGGTGGCTAGGGGAGATGTCTGATCACGTAGAATGAGAAATGTAAAAGTCTCTTACTTTGTACATGTGTTCTGGGCCTTTGGCTCAATGTATTGAAACAATGGCAGCCTTTATATTTTATGATGACTGGTTTCCTTTAAGGGCCCTGCCACACCATCAGGAGTGCGTTCCAGTGCATTCGGCCTCTGGAACGCAACCTGGCTGGCTCAGTTTTTTTTTTGGGGGGTGGGTGTGGCGGTGCATTGAACTCAATGGCACCGCAGCCTCGCCCCCCGCCCGCAGTGCACTCGCTGGCACCCGAACATGTGGTACATTAGTGTCTGCGTTCAGGTCCAGTGTGGTCTGCAAAAAATGCTGCAAATACTTTTTTTTTGCAGATCACACTGGACTGGAACGCAGGCACTAATGTGCCACGCGTTTGGGTGCCAGAGATTGCACCGCAAGGGGTGGGGTGGTTTTGCGGTGCTACTGAGTTCAATGCACTGCCCCCCCCACCCCCCATAAAACTGAGCCTGCCAGCATGCGTTCCGGGGGCCGAATGCACTGGAACTCACCCCTGATCGTGTGACAGGGCCCTAAGGCAGGGGTAGACAAAATCCAGCCATGGCAAAACTACAAGTCCCATGAAGCATTGCAAGACTCTGACAGTGACACGCATGACTTCCTGAGGAAGATGCCTTATGGGTTTGTAGTTTCACCACAGCTGGAGGGCTAAAGTTTGGCGGCTACCCATGGAAGGGTAGCTGTGCGCAAGAAAACCAAGAGAACATAACTTTGTTTCTTACTTTCTGGGTGATTTTAGGGGAATTTATCAAAACAAAATCTGGAGCAGTTGATGCTACTGACCCAATCAGCTTCTCTCTCCAGTTTGTTCAGTTGAGCTTTTGAACATGAAAGAGAGAAGCTGGTTACTATGGGCAACTGCTCCAGATTATGTCTGCTCCAGTTTTTGATATATTCCTCCTGCTGTGCTGCATGACCTTTGCAAAATGTTTACTTCCCTGTTGGCGACCTGACTGGGGTTTGTCCGACCCTGATGAGATAAGTATATGCACCGATCAGTATATGGACCTTGGAACCAATATGCACCGATCAGCCATAACTTTCTGACCACTGAGAGGTGAAGGGAATAACATTGATTATCTGGTTACAATGGCACCTGGAAGTGGGGGGGGGGGTATATTAGGCAGCAAGTGAACATTTTGTCTCTGAAATTGATGTGTTGGACACAAAAAAATGGACAAGTGTAAGAATTTGAGGACTTTGAAAAGGATTCAAATTGTGATGTCTAGATGACTGGGTCAGAGGAACTCCAAAACTGCAGCTCTTGTGGGATGTTCCTGGTCTGCAGTGGTCCAAGGAAGAGGAACTGGTGACAGGATCATGGGTGGCCAAGGCTCACAGGCTCACTGATGCGCATGGGATGTGAAGGCTGGCCTGTGTAGTCCGATCCAATAGAAGAGATACTGGAGCTCACATTTCTGAAAAAGTAAATGCTGGTTCTGATAGAAAGATGTCTGAACACACAGTGCATTGTATTTTGTTGTGTATGGGGCTGCGTTGCTGCAGACCGGTAAGGGTGCCCATGCTGATCTGTGTCCACCACTCAAAGCATCTACAATGGGCATCAAAACTGGACCATGGAGCAATGGAAGAAGATGGCCTAGTCCTGATAAATCACATTTTTCCTTTACATCATGTAGAAGGCCGGCTGCATGTGTGTCTCTTACCTAAGTGAAGAGATGGCACCAGGATGCACTATGGGAAGAAGGCAAGCTGGCAGAGGCAGTGTGATGCTTTGGGCAATGTTCTGCTGGGAAACCTCGGGTTCTGCCATTCATGTGGATGTTACTTTGACACGTACCACCTACCTACACATTGCTGCTGACCAAGTACACCCCTCCATGGAAATGGTATTCTCCGATGGTATTCTCAGCAGGATAATGTTCCCTGCAAAAATAGTTCAAGAATGGATTGAGGAACACAATGAGTTTGAGGTGTGGAATTGGCCTCCAAGATCTCCAGATCTCAATCCAATTGATCATCTGTGGGATGTGCTGGAAAAACAAGTCCGATCCATGGAGGCCGATCACCTCACAACTTAAAGGACCTGCTACTTGGTGCCAAATACCACAGCATCCCTTCAGAGGTCTAGTGGAGTCCATGTCTTGACATGTCAGGGCTGTTTTGGTGGCCAAAGGGGACCTACTGAATATTAAGCGGGTGGTCTCGATGTTATGTCTGATCGGTGTATATAGAGAGACTCAAAGGTTAGGCGCCAGCTGTCGTTTTTAAGGCGCATTGGCGACCTGACTCCTGGAGTCTGTCCAGCTCTGCTAAACATATATCTAGTTTAAATTCAAATCTACATGTTTTTTTTTTGTCATCGGATTATTGGATTTTCAGAGGGGTTTTTTTTACCAATTGGCTGACGTTTTTATAAATCAAGAAAGGTCTTCTATAGATCAGATCAGTCGTGTTTCACAGGAAGTGGAGAAGATAAGCGGGAGTTTTTTTTTAGCTTTATTAGCAACTTTGCAAAATAGGTGTGACTCTGTTACACCCCCCAAAAGAATTATGGAAATGTTGACTCACTGAAAGTCTATTTGCATAAGTCTAGACTTGTGCCCCAATTCCCCTCCCAGCTGACGATGCTCAGGTCTTGTGATTGGTCACTCCGGGTTACTAGCTTACCATTATGGATCTGGTTATACAATGGCACGGGTCAAGATTGGGCCTCTTATGTGTATGTAAGGGGGGGAGTTTGCCCAAAAAGCTCTGTTTATTACTTCAGATGGGATATATTTTTAGTAATGGTCCTCCCCTTGGAGCGGTCTTAGAATTGTCTTTAATAAGCTGTGCTATGTGAAATATGTGATACGGCGAGCGATCGCAGCTTGAGTTACGGTTTAATAACTGTAGACTGGCATTCATGAACTGGGCCTGCAACCTCTGTTTTTAACCCCTTTGTGACCAGTGACGTCCATAGTCCGTCACTGGCATCGGGTCTATTTTTAAACACAATAGCCGCCGGGACTCTGTTTACATTTGTAAAGCCGACTGTCGGCTTTTACCATAGAAGCGATTCTGGCGACCCGGGTTTCCCGGGCTTTGCTGCCCCACCTATGGGCCCGGGACCAGCTTTTTGGGTGTCGGGAGGGAAGCTGTGGAGCAGATCGGTGAACCTCCGATTCCCTCCCTGTACTATGGGACTGGGTGCGATGCAGATTACATCCCTTCCGGTCCCTGAGCTGTCATTGCTGGGCTCCTGAAGCCCAGTAATAAGCTATTGCAGTGTGATCTGCACTTCAATAGCTTATTTCTAGTGTAAAGGTGATACTAGGGGTCTTTTGGATGCCTAGCATCACCTTTAAAGAGGACCTGTCATCACCATCTGTTATCACATGGGGGGCTTGTAAGTCCCCCTATTTGACAGCAGTAAAAGTAAATAAAAATACGTTTTTTAAAACGGTATCACTTAAAATGTAAAAATAATTTGAGAAAAATTTTAAAGTCCCCCGCCCCCATGAGCACGCGCGTCTTAACGTAAACGTGCGGCAAGTGGCCTGCGTATAAAAACGACGATAGTGTTATACATTTTGGGTATCACCGCTCACGCCGGAATTAGGGCATTAATTCTAAGGCCAATATTTACAGGTATCTCAAAATTGCTGACCTGTAGAGAATTTTAAAGCATCGCCCATGGACTTTTTGGGGTACTGAATTTTGTTGCAGTTTCACAGACGCACACCTTTTTTTTAACCTGGGCATGTTGGGTATCTATTTACTCGTTGTAACCTCATCAGCTTTTATATTTTATGTTAAAGTGGTGTTTTGGGGCACTAAATTTAACTTAAGTGCATTTTTCACTACATTTTTGGGTTTGATGCTAAGTTGTGCTAATATCATGCAACATAATAATTTGCACCAGCCACAATTTTATTCTACAGGGTCTTGGCTTTCAGAAAATATATAATGTGTGGGGGTTTGAAGTAATTTTTAGGCCTTATGTGGCTCATAACATGGGTGCAAAGAAAAAAAAAAGGCTTTGACCATGAAGGGGTTAAACAGAGATCTAATGATTTTTACAATCACACTGATTGCATTATAGATTTAAGAAGTATCTTCGTCGTCTTCATTATATATCTTCTATTCACTTGTCATTTCTGCTACAACCGTCCCTTGTAGATGGAAGCATGCCCCATGTGTTCCTGGTAGACCTCACTTCTACACATTGCCTGCTTTCTCTGCGTTGCCTTTGACCGATCTGGCTTATAATGACTTTATATGATACGTTGTGAAGGATGAGGATGGTAGAACCAAGATTGCAATCATTAACTCGCCCTGAGTTCTGTTTTACTTTGCAATCATTAGAATCTTGAAGCTAGACTGTATCGCAAAATACATGCATCTGCCAAAGGATTTGTATTTCTGACCATCCAGTCCTGAGATTTACCCAGCTGTGCCACACATCCCAGCCCTGTGTGACAAAACGGAAGACCTGATTTTTCTCTACTGTAGTTAAGTAACACTTATAGGCAGGGCTTGAAACATTTTAGGGTGTCTCACCAGTCAGTCAAAAATTTCACCAGTCAGCATGACCGGACTATCGGCCTTGCAATTTACGTTAACATTTTTTGGGGACAGATAGAGCTTTCTTCTGGAGGTATATAATCACCTCGGGGGTTATTTTTTTTTTTTACTGTATAATGAAAAAAGGAAAAAAAAGTTTCCCTTCACTATGTTATAAAACATTTATTATTACGGTACCCATATTTTTGGTAAAACACAAAAGTCGGGGTCACGTCGGGTAAATAGACACCAAACATGTCAAGCCTTAAAATTGCGTGCGCCCGCAAAATCGCGAAAAACGCTCATAGGTGACGCTTAAAACGCTTTTACTGCTCATCAGTTTAGTGTTATCGGTGATTGATGGCCCTAAAATTATTGCTCTCCGACGTTTGCAGCGATATGTAACGTGCGGCACAATAGGCGCAATCTGTGTTTTCGCACGTAGGCGCACCCGACGCATATCGCAGTGTGTATGTGGTGGGCGGGACTTAAAAAAAATTGTTTTCTTTTAAAAAAAATGTATGCTTTAATTTTTTTATGATTCTTTAATTTTTGTATTTTTTTTTTTTTACACAACTTTATTGCTATTACATCGGGGGCTAAGAAGCCCCTATATAATAGCCAATTTACATGACAGGTCCTCTTTATGGAGACATCAGGGGTCTGCAAGACCCCTAATGTCACCTAGGGACCCCCAGAGAAGCTGATGAAGCAGAGATCTGCTTCATCAGCTTCTGTAGCTGGAGAGTAACACTGAATGCAGGAAGTGATGTAATATAAATCACTTCCTGCATTCGGGGACTGAGAGGAGATCAAAGGAAGTTCGTATACTGAACTCCCTTTTGATCTCCTGTCACAGAGCCGTGCCGGTCCCGGCCGCATCGGGCACAGCGGATCTCTGGACCGGCAACGGCAGTGACAGCTGCTGATACAAGCTATCGAGCGTCTCTAGAGCGTCTCTAAAGGTGCCCATACACTGCACGATTATCGTACGATAATCGTATGCGATCGGGTTTTCGTACGATAATCGAGCAGTGTGAACGGAGACCTGCGACCGTTTCTACTGTACGGTCGCACGTCTTCTGTCGAACCAGCATGTTCGAAAACCAGCCGGGAATCGTACGATTCTCGGCTGGTTAGAACGGTGCTCGGAAGATAAATGCTGAACGGGCCGGTGTGCGCACGCGCACACTGCCCGTTCAGCATTGCGGTCATCGGAAGCCCGCCCCTCAGGAGGGCAGGCTTGCGATGATCGAGAGTGCGATCTGCCTGTCCAAGATCGTACGTTTTTTTAATCCCTTTACAACCATCGCAAGACTAAAGTCTTGCGATGGTTGTAGAGTGTATGGCCACCTTTAAGCTCCCGGCCGGCCGGGAAGCTGCTCGTCGGGCTCCACTGTCTGCTCGTCACAGACTAGCAGACGAGTGGATTTTTCAAGCTCTGCTTATAGTTCTTGCTGCTCCCCCGGCCTGTGATTGGACTGTAATAGAAAAAGCAGTAAACTGATGAGCTCCACTTTCACTCTGCTCTCCTCCTCTCCTCCTATCATCATGTTCTTTGTTAGCATAAAAGCCACTCTGTGCTGCTTCTCCTTCTCGCAGTCAGAACTTTGCTGTACAGGATAGTACAGCCCTGTCTGGCAGGATAGAAGACCTTATTCGTCTCTGCTGCAGTTAAGTACGGTAGCACTTGTACCTCCTCCGTGCTGTCTAGTTGGTGTAAAAAAAAAAAAAGCAGAAGCCTGATGCGCTCATCTGTCACTCTGCTTTCTCCGTGTGTGCTGTGTGTATGTAATCATGCATGCATACCTTGAAAAATCCACTCGTCTGTAACGAGAGGACGGTGGAGCCCGACTAGCAGCTTGCCGGCTGATGTAATTACATGACTGGCCGGTAGCTTAACAGTCAAGCGATCGAGCGTCTCTAGAGACGCTCGATCGCTTGTATTAGCAGCTGTCACTGCCTTTGCCGGTCCCGAGATCCGCTGTGCCCGATGCGGCCAGGATCGGCGTGGCTCTGATAGGAGATCAAAGGGAGTTCAGTATACGAACTTCCTTTTTGATCTCGTCTCAGTCCCCGAATGCAGACAGTGATGTATTTTACATCACTTCCTGCAGTTGAGTGTCACTCTCCAGCTAGAGAAGCTGATGAAGCAGATCTCTGCTTCATCAGCTTCTCTGAGGGTCCCTAGGTAACAGGAGTCATCATGTAAATTGGCTATCCTATAGGGGGCTTCTTAGCCCCCCATGTAATGGCAATAAAGTTGTGTGTGTAAAAAAAAAAAAAAAAAAAAAAAAAAAAAAAATACAAAAATTTAAGAATCATAAAAAAAATGTTCTTTAATTTTTTTTAAAGTCCCCGTCCCCCACATAAACACGCAGATATGCGTCGGGTGCGCCTACGTGCAAAAACGACGATTGCGCCTATTGTGCCGCACATGTTGCATATCGCCACAAACGTCGGAGTGAGAGCAATCATTTTAGAGCCATTAATCACCGATAACACTAAACTGATGAGCATTAAAAGCATTTTAATCGTCGCCTATGGGCGTTTTTTGCCATTTTGCGGGCGCACGCAATTTTAAGGCTTGACATGTTTGGTGTCTATTTACCCGACGTGACCCCGGATTTTATGTTTTACTAAAAATATGGGTAAAATGTTTTTTTGTGCAATAAATTCATCTGTGACATTTCCTTGCTACTAAATATTCCGTGGTCACCTATTATAACAAAGGGGAAGCAACTAGGAACAACAGCAACTTAGCCATGAAGTGGTAGGCCATGTAAAATGACAGCGGGGTCAGCGCATGCTGAAGTGCATAGCGCGCAGAAGTCGCCAACTGTCTGCAGAGTCAATAGCTACAGACCTCCAAACTTTGTGTGGCCTTCAGATTGGCACAACAACAGTGCGTAGAGAGCTTCATGGAATGGGTTTCCATGGCCGAGCAGCTGCATCCAAGTCTTACATCACCAAGTGCAATGCAAAGCGCGGGATGCCGTGGTGTAAAGCACGCCGCCACTGGACTCTAGAGAAGTGGAGACGTGTTCTCTGGAGTGACCAATCACTCTTCTCTGTCTGGCAATCCGATGGACGTGTCTGGGTTTGGCGGTTGCCAGGAGAACGGTACTTGCCTGACTGCATTGTGCCAGGTGGAGAGTTTGGTGGAGGGGGGATTATGGTGTGGGGTTGTTTTTCAGCGGTTGGGCTTGGCCCCTTGGTTCCACTGAAGGGAACTCTTAAAGCATCGGCATACCAAGACATTTTGGACAATTTTATGCTCCCAACTTTGTGGGAACAGTTTGGGGATGGCCCCTTCCTGTTCCAACATGACTGCGCACCAGTGCACAAAGCAAGGTCCATAAAGACATGGATGAGCGAGTTTGGGGTGGAGGAACTTGACTGCCCTGCACAGAGTCCTGACCTCAACCCGATAGAACACCTTTGGGATGAATTAGAGCGGAGACTGCGAGCCCGGCCTTGTCCAACATCTGTACCTGACCTCACAAATGGTCCAACATTCCCATAGACACACTACTAAACCTTGTGGACACCTTCCGAGAAGAGTTGAAGCTGTTATAGCAGCAAAGGGCGGAGCCAACTCAATATTGAACCCTGCGGACTAAGACTGGGATGCCATTAAAGTTCATGTGCGTCTAAAGGCCGGCATCCCAATACTTATGGTGTGAGAATTTGTAATTGTATATAGTTGTAAGGAAATGTTTGAATCGCCTAGAAATGTTTTGGGCTCTTGAAATCTGGTCTTCATTTAAATCATAAGTAAAGACATTCCCTTTAATGAACAATCAACCTTTCACATTGTTATATCTCTCGGATGATTACAGCATTAGGGAAGGTAATTGCAGTCGGGTGTTCATTCGGTTGAAGGAGAACTGTGTGATTAAAGATAATTTTACTTGTACCCTCGCCCTACCTTCCTAATCATGGTGGGGCATATACCTCTCGCCCTGCCTTCCTAATCATGGTGGGGCATATACTGTATTATTCATATTTCAAATGCCAACTCTATAGTGCTCGGCAGCCTGTGGACTGCTCACTCCCTGGATGAATTTTTCAGCTACATTCTCCTCCTTTTTCCCTCTAGCTGCTTAAGGGGCTGTTCATGCATCTTTATAAAGTATAATGGATAGGCTCAGAACTTGCTCGCTGTATGACCATTCTAATTTAGAACGGAACACACGCATACCAGCAACCCAAGCCTCATCTCTGTGAAGCATGGTGGAGGGCATATAATTGGGTGCAATGGTTTTGCTGCCTCAGGACATGAATGGCTTTCAGTAAAATAATTTGCAAAGTTGTATTTGGAAATTCTACAGTGACACGTTCATGTATTTTTGAGTCACACTAAACTCAGGAGTTAAATCTTCAAAATGCATTCAAGTACCGTACCTTAACTATTAACAACAATGTATCTTATTTGTGTATCACTTGGCTGTAGAGCCTCAAATCATCTCTGAATTGGTGCTGACTTCTGGAGGGGGGCTACTTTTTCTTCTGGAGGGGGTCTTCTTTTGTTCCCCATGGTCGCTGTGTGTGTGTTGTAAAGTACTGTAAAGTGTGTTGCAAACTCACTCCCGTGATGGACTACAATCTCATGTTTAGATTACTAATTTGTAGTGAGATTGTAGTCCATCCCAGGAGCAAGCTTGGGGCGGTGACTACTTTACAACACACACCGGGACCATGGGGAACAAAAGTAGCCCCCCTCCAGAAGGAACGATGGTGTCTGTGCCAATTCAGAGATGATTTGAGGCTGTACAGCCGAGTGATACACAAATGAGATGTATCTTTATTAAAAATTAGGGTACTTGAATGTATTAAGATTTAACGCCTTTGTTTAGTGTCACTTTAAAGTTCTAGACAGAGGTTGGAACATGAAAATGATCCAAAACACTGAGTAAATTTGGTAGTGGCACAAACAGATGTTCTGTGCTTTAGAGTTGTTCCTTCAAGAGCCTTAACCTCAGTCCCATGGAAATGCTGTGGTGTGATGTAATGCTGACTGCTCATGCAAGACATTCTGCATTCAATTAAAAAGTGGTTTGTATACAGAAAATAACCAAAATTGCTCCTAATAGCTGTATAAGTCTTTGTATTTTGTTTAAGGCAGGGGTGGAAAAATGAATATGGACTTTTAAGAGGCAGGAGGATTTCATTTAGGAGCCAACTCCATTAACGATAACTAGAGAACCTCAAAAGTTAGGCACCAACTAGCATATTTTTTAGGAGCATTGGTGACCTGGCTCCATGGGTTTAAAATTTAATATTGAATTCCGGAGCCAGCCTGTCCCAATATCAGGTGGCAGCAGGATTTTATTAAGGAGCCAGCTCCATGACAACAAGTAGAGAGATCCTCAAAAGTTTGGCACCAGCTTTCATTTTTAAGGAGCATTGGAGACCTGGCCTCCTGTGATTTGTCCTGCCCTGGGTTAAGGTTATTGCCAATTAGAGTTTCCACTCGTAATATAAGGCTTTGTATATAAATAGACTTGTTGAGTAATGCATCTTATTCCTCTGGCAGTTGAGCAATAAGGTGTAATAATTGCCTAATTCCTTTCTCTGCACTCATCTGCCACGCTGTGCAACCGGTCTCTAGAAGCCTCTTCTCCAAGACTCTCCAACTGGTGGTTGTACGCTGACGTCATTAAGTACAATGCATGGTTGTTAGTCCTGCATTGTACCTGAGGATCCGACCACAACATGGAGTGTTGGGAAGAAAGAGGAGCGTGCCGAAGCCTGCTCAGTGAGGAATAAAGCAAATCTTAAACTTTTTATTACTCTTCTAGACTTAAAGGAGAACCTATGAGGTGAGTGAAAATCACTCATCCTCATAGTTCGAGCCGACGTGTGACAATGAAACTGTCACACGTCGGCTCTACAGATCAGGTGTGAGCACATACCGTCGCTCGCTCACTTCTCAGTCATGTCCCTGCAGAGAGCGATGAGTGTCAGTCACGGCTCCCCCACATGGATTCCTCCCCTCTCCGATCCTCCATCACTGACTGGAGGACCGGATAGGGGAGGGGGCGGGTACAGCTGGCTCTGCCTCTAGATAGGCAGAGCCAGCTGTCACTCATGCAGCTGGATAGATCTCGACAGTAATGTCGGGATCCATCCCGGCTTCAGCGGTCTCAGTATACCGTGAGCTGTAGCTCGGGATATACTGAGCTTTGGGTCACGGGAGGATGCTGGTATATGTCCTCCTGTGACCCTAAAGAGAACTATAGGGAAAAACACTGACCTCATAGTTCTCTTAACAAGCATTAAACCCTTGTGGTCGGCCCACTTCAGGGGTAGAATTTCACAAATCCCAGCGTTCAGCTTTCAAGAAGACTCATGACTTAGAATTGGGGTTTCTGAAGTTACGTCAAGGCAGAATTACATTAAAAAAAAATATTTGGAATACTAGCATTCCCCCCCCATGTTTATCCCTTTTTAAACACGCTGCAAGTACAGAAGAAATACCGGTTTGTGGCAGAAATCTAGTGCGCTCATGCCTTCCTCTGTGACATGACACCACAGTGGGCCCAATAAACAATTTGCGACAATCTCGCAAAAAATTCCCTGCCACACTTTCTTACCCAGCACCGCCAGTAGTTATCAGGCCTGTGGATTTTTTGGCTCTGAATTGCAAAGCACATGTCAGCCCTGCCAACCTTGATTTCTAAACCATTACGAAGAACACAGACCTCTCCTCATCTCCATAACCCCCCTGAGAGCTCAAAAAGTTATCAGCTTACAAGGATTTTTTTTTTGCAAAATAAACTTTCGGGGCAAATTAGAGAAGAGTATTGTTGGGGTTTACGTACACTAAATATTTTTTTGCGATTTACAGCCACCTATGTCCCTGTACCCCCACCCCCCTCCCCAACTAAATATAATCAACATCACCTGTACTATTGGGTACCAATATGACATTACAAGATGTAAGTAGCTCAGTTTTCCTTTACATATGGATGTTGAGGCACAGAACAGCCTAAGGAAAATCCTTATGATTATCATTTTTATATAAAAACTGCAAATTATAAATACACAAGTTGGCTATAGTTGGTAAGATTTTGTTTGTGTGATTAGAACATGGAATGGAGGTCCGGTTACTGACTGTTACTCATGTGTCATGCTTGACCCTGTCGCCAGCTTTAAAAAAAAAAAAAAGAACATTAAAACACAGAATATTCAAGTAGTTTAAATGCCTACTTTCAGTGTTTTTTTCTTTTCCATAATTGTTTTATTCACTTGCAATGTACCTCTGAACTTGTTAGAAAAGTGACCGCTCCAGGAAGAGCCAGTTCCCAGGTAATTTAATAAATCAGAGGTGGTTACAAGTAATTAACATGCCTAAAATACATTAATCGCCATATAACCGTTTGGGAAGTTTGTTTGGAAAACTCCCTTTTATGCAGTGAGTGCTGCCTTCCGTCTACCGATCACTCTTCAACTTCCTGGATTCCCAGTGTGCTTTGCATCACTCTGCTGCTTGATGTAATGCAATCTCCATTTCTCAAGACTACATATCCCATAATGCATTGCTTCCAGCAAGCAGTGATGAGATTACATTGTGGGAAGTTCAGACGTTGAGTTGTAGTTCAAATGCTTAGCTCTGTGAGAGTTGGAAATTGTGTCAATACATTGAGGACATGCATCCTATGGGCATCTACAATAAGTTTACCAACTTATTGTTGATGGATATGATTATTAGGAGTTGGATAGAACTTTTGGGAAATTAGTACATAAATAAAGATTTACAGAGTTATTCACAAAAGGGTGAAGAGTTTGGAGAAGGCAGGAGAAGTGAACAATCTAGGACAACATAGCTGAACTGGAAATATTCTCCAATTCCGCTCACTTTCCAGCTCAGCTATGCTGTCTAGATTGTTCACTTCTCCTGGCTTCTCCAAACCCTTCACCCTTTTGTGAATAACCCTGTAAGTTTTTGACCGTAGATACCTTTAGTCCATTACTCCACTATGGTTTAGGTTCCATAATGCAGGGAATACTGTTTCAACTTCATTTAAGTTGTTCCGAGATCCAACTCCCGGTACCACCATCATTTTGGTTCTATCCACAAGGAGCATAGATGCCCCCGGGTTTAAGAGCCATTATATGCTGTCACAATTTTCTGGAGCCTATGTAGAAGATTCATAAAGCTTTGTGACTTGCAGTTATACATACGTGGGGGGGAGGGGGCGGCATCATTTTGTTCAATTATCTGCGCGCATCATTTTGCTCATTACTATTTGTGTGGTCAGAGAGATAACATTAGGCTGCCTACGTGGCTGATTTTTATCCTGGCAGTTGTTCAGGTTTATGCTGACCATGCCGCCTGACGAGCACTCTTCCACCAGTCAGAGAACCTGTATATAAATGAGGATATTGCAGTATAGAGAGCAACATGCATGGGGGGAAAAGTGGGCTATATTGGAATTACTTTTAGGGTTGGGTTTTTGTTTTTTTTAATTTAACAATAGTGGCTCATATGTGTTCCCTTTTTAAATGTGCCTGCTGGCTCCTAGTTGGGCTTCCAATTCCAGATAGATTTACTACATTGTATGTATTGCATCTGTGCTTTTTGGAGACATAGTAATTGTGGAGATGGGTGATCTATGAATGCCCCTGATGCAGGCTGTCATGTTGTCTTCTGGTGATTGATGACTGCGTATAGCTCTCTCATATCCTCATATAAAATGGTTATTGCTTCTCCCGCCTGCATTGTGTATTGACATACAGATTGACTTTTCCTGTGGCTGATGCGGTTGTATGAATGCATCCATTCCAGATACACTGCTGTAATCATTGTGCTGCTGATCTTGGATCATACTTTTTTTTTAATTTATATTTTTGAGAGATTGGAGAGCAGTTAAAATGTATGTAAACCTGAACCGCATTGTGCATATAAGCAGTGATTAAGACCATTACAATATTTGTCCATAGAGTGCATCATTTCACGATTGCCAAATACCATTATTGGGCTCTTCTATAGTCACGTGGTCTCCACCATACTCCTTTGTGTTTGTAGAGGTGGTTGCAGCTATGTAGCAAATGGCAAAAATCTCTGTTTACTGCTGCCTACATCTTTGTTGGGGAGACCTCCCTTCACTTCTTGGGATGGGAGATAGAGGCTAGGTTTTTATTAGGGACATACCACTAAAAAAATAACCCTTTTCCCAATCTGAGTTTTTACTGCTATCCTGTTTGAGAGATTTTTCTCTTAAAGCCGACCTTTACCCCCTTTCACTAAATACATCAGCAGGCAGATATGAAATCATCTGCATTCATTAGTGAAATGGGAATATTTTGCTTTTATTTATAGTTATTATTTTTCCACTTCCTGGTCCTTCGGCATTAGTTGTGTAATTATGTCCAAACATTGCATTCTGGGAAGGTTACATCAGCAGAACATTGCTGGGAAATCTCATCTGTAATCTCAGATCTCGGAGAAAGGAATTTTTCTTCCCCTAAAGATGATGTCATGGTCGCATGTGCCAGAGTTCCAGGCAGTAAAGGGAAATGGCTTAATCTGCCCTTAGTAAAAATGGCTCCTGTGAGAAGAATGGGGAGGAAAGAGAAATAAGGAATGCAAAGAATAAAAAGCTGGCAAATATCTGGAAGTATGTGTTTTGTAGATTGTCATCACTAAACATTTCTTAAGGTGTCGTCATTTCAAAGATATGAGTAAAGCTCCTCTTTAATGTTGGTCCTCGGGACAGGATGGGAGGGGGTTTTATGGGGATGCAATAAAAAAAATATAACAATTTCACTTTAAATTCTCAGTTGAACTGTTCTGCATCTTGAAGGGCTTGCCGGTGTTTTTTTATTTTTTTTATTTTTTTTTGTGCCCAGTTTGTTTTCATAGAGGTTTCAGCCTAACCTAGAAACCCATAAAAGCTAAAACGTTTCCAAGGTCAGGTTATAATGTGGAAGCTGAACAGTGGTAGTATTGAAGCGGATTGGTGGCTCTATTCAAAGAGGTGATTGGCTGAGCTTTTAAAAAAAACAAAGGCAAAACGTTTTATGCCGGCCATATTGACGATCAATGTCCTGCAGCTTTTAATGACTTCCAACCCACTTTTGACTACTAATGACAAATTGCCACCAACGGTGTGTATCGCTAGCATGAAAAATGGCAAACTGGTGGCTGGTTGCTTTTCATCCATTTGCTCATTCGTATAGTTGAACGTGATGAATTTTACCATGTGTATGTGTAGCCAACAGACCAAAAAGTTGTAAACTTCTCTACAAGGGAACCTCTATGAAAACAAATTAAATATGGAAACTGCCGTGGCCACCTTTTTTCTGTATTAAGGTGGAAGTCTCCTTCACCTCAGTTCTTAGAATCACTGAACCTGAAATGAAGCAGCCGCTGGAGCTCGGGCCTGCATACTTTTTCTGGGTCAGTTGCTAAGTAGCGAAGGGGAAAAAAACAATAATAGCCTTGGAGCTTGTACTTTCAGCTTAAAGAGTATGGTTACCCTGAAAATTGTTTTGCTTGCAAATACTTTGCGATCCTGTCAGTCCCTCTTCTTTTGCTTTAGCAGTCTGACTACACCAAGCACAAAAGCTGACATGGTCAGTGTGCATTCCATTGTTGGTTTCAGGACGATATGACAGCACAAGGCATTCCTCTATCTGTGGTCTTTTTACTGGCTGCACCCCAATTCCCCCTTCCCCCATCCAGCTGTGTAAACAGATGGGGAAGATCCTACCCCTTCTGTGTGTGACCTCACTAAGTACCTACCGTTTCTAGAAAAGACCCACCAGCAGCAAGAGGTCCGTTTACTGGCCATGCCTCCCTTCTAACAGTGTACACAGATGGGAAAGATACTTCCCAGTTAGTGTGTGATGTCATTACTTTCCCGCCCACTCCAGAAAAGACGCACCCCCTTTTAGGAAGGGAACAGAATGAAGGCTGAAAAAAGCAGATGGATGGGTAGAAAACGTAACTAACTGGAGAACATTTTAGTTTTCTTTGTGCGATTGTAATTTATAAACAACCAAATCCATCTGGCTTTCGTCAGGGGTTCAATGTGGCAGGGTGACGAGGCAAGACGACTTGTCACCCTATAGCAGGAAGTTTCTGACCAAGGTTCTTCATGGAATGGTCACCAGGGATCGTTTTCATGAAAGCTGCAGATTAAAATAAATAAAAGTTTAAAATTAAAATGACATTACATGCTAATCTCAAAACATTAGCATGTAATGAGATTTTCGCGATTAGTTTACACCTACCTATACTCCAACTGGTCATTTGTGTTCTATGAGGTTTGTTTCATTGCAGTGCACCACAGTGGTGGCGTAGTAGGGGGGTGGCGGCTGGTTGGTTACTTGGCCCGTTTTGGGGAGATGGTTCATTGGCTGACTGGTCACATGTCTGCAACATGAGCCAATGTTCACTTGTGTACACAGTGATCTAATAACTCCGGCTGACTCACGATCTGCTGATTCTCCGGGTTTACACTGGAACGTTGCATGCAAAGTTTATATTGGAAGAAGTGTTCTTGAAGAACCCCGAGGCCAAAAAAGGTTCATTTTAAAATGTCCATATTTATCTTTGGAAATCTAAAAGTATTGTCACTGCAGTTTTTTTTTTTTAAACATTTTTTAATTTTCCAGAGCAAAGAATTGAATTTTCACAATTACATTTTTTTAAAGTCTTTTGTGGCACCGGAATGCTTAAATGTAGATATAAACCTAATCACTAAAACATTTTAACCTGTTACTATCATTTCAAAAGTGGTGTCAGAATCTTCCTGGCCTTCCAATTGTGCTTCTGTGTTGTCTCGTTGTGGCTGTTTTATCACACACTACATGGGCATGGTGTACTGTTGTCAACACGAGGAAACCCACCCTGAGGAATGCCACGCCACCATTGTAGAGTGCATGTAGACAGGAAGTGGCTATAATGAAGTTGCAGGAGAAGGGATGAAAATCAGTATTTTATTAAAAAATAATATATATTTAGATATCTCAATCTCACACTAAATGTCATCCATATAGGGTTTACATCTACTGTAAACCGTTTGGAACACTGTCCAGAAGCATAAAGTAACACTAAACTCAGGAGTTAAATAATAAAAATACATTAAGGTACCTGAACTATTAACCAAAAATGTATCTTATTTGTTTATCGGCTGTAGATCCTCAAATCATCTCTGAATTGGTGCTGACACTGTCCTTCCTTATGGGGGGTGGCTACTTTTGTTCTACATGGTCCCTGTGTGTTGTAAGGTAGTCACCGCTCCAAGATCACTCCTGGGACGGACTACAATCTCATGTTTTAGTAATTTGCATTGAGATTGTAGTCCATCATGGGAGCGAGTTTGGAGCGGTGACTACTTTACAACACCCAGGGACCATGGGGAACAAAAGTAGCCACCCTCCAGAAGGAAGGACGGTGTCGGCACCAATTCAGAGATGATTGGAGGATCTACAGCCGAGTGATGCACAAATAAAATACATTCTTGTTAATAGGAGGACTTGAATGCATTTTGAAGATTTAACACCTGAGTTTAGGGTCACTTTAATTGAGTAAATACAATTTAACAATAATGGTACATTGAATTTACTTCAGTCATGCAGATCAAAAGGGTGACCTTTTACCTGCATATGTCAGTTGAGCAACCTTTTTTTTTTTTTTTTTAGTTTTTCTTTATAACATTTGCTCATTTTTAACCCTTTAACCTTGATCAGCCCAAATTGTTACCTTTTCCCCTTTCTCACCTTTTTAGAATAGAATTTTTTTTTTACAATTTAATAAGTGTATCTAAACCCAAAAACAAACTTGTAATATATTGCAGTTTACCAGTCCTTAGATGTGGTGCCTGCATTAGTTTACATTGACATTTTTAATAGGTATTTTCTGTACTTGGCCTGAAAAATTAGGTGTCCTCGTCCTGTTAGTGGAGCTAATTGCATACATTGTTATCTTCTTTCTGTAAACCATGTACACCCTTTCGCCCGTGACACATAAAATGGACATAAAGGAATGTTTGGGATCTAGCCTGGGTGACAACCATAGCTCCCTCCATAGATCGATGCGGTGCAGTTAGTGAGTGTTGTCACCTTAGCACAGGAAGTGTGTTACTGGCAGGATCACCAGGTAAAAATAAAGGATAAGAAATCTGAAGAAAAAGGATAACAAATACAGCCGTCATGTCTAATGACTGGTGAGCTGCAATCTGAAATTTTTGCTTTTGGGTAAATGTTAATTTTTGTTCAGTAATTTATTTAATTTTATTCTGTTGCTTAAAAAATGCACAAGATTGGACAAACTTGGTTTTGAAGTCTTGATTTAATCTGTAAATAACTATGCAATGCTTTGTACCGGAATTGTAATTGAATTGTTATAAACCGGACAACCTTTATAGAATAAAAATGTGTTTTTGTTTTTTTTTCTATGGGTTGCATATAAAATTACATTTTGCTAGACCATATCTTCAAAAGAAAGCCTTGCTTGTCATTATTTCACATAAGTACTAGATATTTTTTGGCAACAAAGTTTGTTTTTTTTTTTTGTTTTTTTTTTCTCACTGCATAAACAGGCCCATAGCGGAAATGTAACCCATAGCGGAAATGTAAAAAAATTTCTGGTCCATAAGAGATATACAGGTGCGCGAGCTGAACTAGTTACATTAGACTCTGAGCCCTCATGCTGCATCCATGGCACCAGCTTTTATTGCAGCCTCGGGCTGGGCATTGATGGCCTGTTCACCGAACGCCGTCCCATTGTTGCTAGGAAACAACTTATCAGTTGATTCACTGCCGAAAAACTGCTCTGGAATGGCCGAGCGCAGGCTTAGGTTGCTTGGCTGCTTTCAGTTGGTGTATTAGTCGTCCGGTCACATGCCTGCTGCGTGAGCCAATGTTTGTTCACTTTTGCACTTAGTGATTCAATCCTGCCGATGACTCATTCTGGAACCGGCAATTCTCCAAGGAACTCGAGCTTTAAAGGGAGTCTGCCGAGGTTCAAAACGCCCATGTCATTAAGCCGTGGTATAAACAGATATCCTGCATGATGCTACATTGTATGGGGTGGGGTTTTTTTATTTTCATATACAGTGCTTCTGTTTTTGGAGATTTTTTATTTTTGACACTTAATTTTCATGTTCAAAAGAATATATTTACTTCATTATGATCAGTAGAACCATTATAGATTTTTGTTTTGTCAAATTACTTTGTTTTCATATGCAACTATTTAGTGGCACAGTT
>NW_017307600.1:82337-87743 GCF_000935625.1 Nanorana parkeri
TCAAACTGACTCCTCCCCCTTCCTCCATACCGCTCGGAACAAGGTTTCAACACGAGACCTCATGCTTGAAAGGAGGTTACTACTACTACTACTGTACTTTCTCTTTAGATAGCCCATAGTGCTCTGAGAATCCTTTGTCATGTATTAAACGTTGTTTTGCAAACTGTTAGTAAAAAAAAAAAAAGTTTACTATCTTGTGAAGTTAAACTCCAGGCAAACGGCTAATTACAAAGATGGAATACTTATATGGGAACTCATTTTACCTGTCGCTTGGATTTGTATTTCTGTCCATCCATTCCTGAGATTTACACAGCCCTGCGTGGCAGGACAAGAGACATGACTTTTTTTTACTGCAGGCTGGGGGAGGTCTTGTCCCTCCCCCAGCCTGCGACTTACAATCTAAGGTCCCAATTGCACATGCATACAGGGCCAGTTTAGAACGGAGCCAATTCACCTCCGAGCGTGTCTTTGGAGTACAAATGTTTCCAGTCTGGGATCTAAGTGAAAAGTTTTGATTTGGAAAACGTGATGCTTTTCATAGAAATATTGCAGTGGGGGTGAAACTACAAATTCCATCATGCCTTTGTCTCTGGGAGTTATGCTCCTGGCTGTCGGGCTTGCAAGGCCTCATACAACTGAGCTGGAGTGCGGAGGTTGCCTCTCCCTGATCTGTCATAAGATACAGGACTGGGACGCTGCATGTCTACAACGATGGAACGGTCTGCAGCCAGACTAAGGACATTGCTGGGAAGCCAGTAAACGGGTAACCTGGGGTTTTTTGCAGGCCACTGTTTCCATGGTTGCAAGAAAGGGGAACCAGAAACGGTTTTTGCAGTTCTAGGCTGTCGCAGCCGGCTGCAGATTAAAGCGTAAGATGAAAAGGTCATTTTTAATAACATTAAATTAAAATCTGGCTTATGAAGAATGTGTGTATCAGTATAATGGGAACTATAGTATGTGCCCAGATGATCAGAAGTGATACATTTAAGGCACAATGTTACAATATATCTCTGTGCCTGAAATGTATCATACAGCTTCATAAACATCGGGCTGTCTATGGAGCTGTCAAAACGAATAGCAGAGAGGTGACTCACTCTGCTACCTCTCTGCCATCTTCAGCTGTCAAATACGGGATCGCTATTTAGTGATACGTTATTTGTATGTAACGGCTTTGTTCTTTCTTTAATGAAAGAAAGCTTTTACAAAAACGTAACTATTTAATGAATGCCTCAACACTGAGGCATTCATTAATGAATGGTAAAAGCTGAGAATCGGTGGTTACCAGCATTACAGAGCCTCAAATATGTACGTGATCAGTCATCTAGGCACTTTGTGGCGGGACATAGTGTACGTCTCCCATCATGAAGGGCTTAAGGAGAACTATGGGAAGAGAAGAGTAAAATGCACTCATCCCCATAGTTGAAGCTGTCACACGTCAGCTCTATGGATCGAGAACTGAGCGATCACAAACTGCTGATCACTCAGTTTCCGATCTTCTCCCTGCAGAGGGCAATGACTGTCATTCACCGCTCCCCGCAGGGATTCCCCTCTCCCTTTTTGTGCTTCCTGCACTCATTGGAGGGACTGAAGGGGTGGGCACCGCTGGATCTGGCTCTAGAGGGGCAGGGGCAGCTGTCGATCAGGCAGCGGGGTAGATCCCGACTATTGTGAGGCTCTGTTCCGGCTGCAGTGCACCTCTGCGCTGTCAGCATATAGCGGGCAAATAGTTTTGGTTCATATTAGTAAATGTTTTCCTGTGACCCTAAAGAGAATTATGGCCAACAAAGCTATTATGGCCATAGTTCTCTTTTAATGCATTGTTTGCTTTTTCTACCTCCAAATTAACAATGTAATTATATAATGCTGATTTGCAGTGTTTCCTGTTAAGTGTGAATTATAGTGATAGGTTCTATGTAACAAATTTGAACTTCCTTGTGCCGGTATGTTTAATTCTGTAACTTTCTTTTTTTTATATACTTTTTTTTTTTTTTTTACAGCTGATTTTCAGACAAGTTAGTAAATAATCCTTTGGAAACTCCCTTCCCTTGCATCATTCCCCTACCACATGATCCTTTGCGGCTCCATTTAGGTGTGAATTGCACTAGTTGGTTGGGGTGGGCAGAGCTGGTGGTGCAGCATCACAGCCTGGTTTGCTAGCTGTCCACTAGTAAAATTATTTCCTGGTGGGATTTGTAAAACTGCATTAAAGCAGATTTGTTTTTTTATGACAAAACTGAAATCACTTCATGTGGCTGTAGAGGAATGGGCATGATGTTGCTCACCGAGATTGGCCAATCACACCAGTGCTGCCGTGCAAGCTTGTAGAGGACTACAGGGAGGGAGAGTGCCAGTGGGGTAAGCAGATAGAAGTCCAGGGAGCTATGATTTGCCTTGAGGTCAAGGTTATGCTAATACATTTTCACCCAGCCTTGAAGTTCCTATTGGGTCCGTTTTGTACTTTTCTGGGGTAAAAAAGCTGCAATTTTGTGAACTGCAACTCCAAGTGGAAATTGTACCAGAGGATCTTTTGCTTATGGTTTCCGTGCGGTTTGGTTTCTCCCCAACACACAAGCAAACTTGAAGTGCACATGGGTTATAGTATTTGTGATTCAGAAAATATTTTGGTTGAGACATAAAGGAATATTAAATTGTGTCCACATGACTAGAATGGATCTGAACTCAACTCCCATGTGGGACATGTGCGTTCCTAATGCGGCTATATAGAACAAGGACATCACAAATCCAGTAGCTGAAAATGTAAAACCACATTTCTGTCCTACTGATGATTCCTGAAATAGCACATTTTTTTCCACTGTCCCGGAATAGAAAGTAGGACATGGTGTGTTTTTTAAGTGCTCTCTAGAAGCGTTTTATGTCTTGAAGGAATCTGGGACGAGTTGACTTCCTAAGAGCTCTAAATGATAATGCCATTGCAGTCAGATATCAGATTTTCTACACTTGCTCGCACGCGGGCAGATCCAGCGATCCAAAAACTGGGCTAGAGAAAACCCTGAGAGGATTCCTATCTAATGTGGGCAGCCATATCATAGGGCCAAAAAATCATGGGACTGTATAGGAATGGTATAACTGCAGCCATTTTCTATATACCCGCTGTCAGATGGCATCTTAAGAGGTCACGACTCACTCGTACATGACCCGTGCCTGATGCCCAATGACTGCTTTAATGCTGGAACCTAGATGTTGGATGCATGGAACACTGTAATAGGGTTTTTCTTTTAAGAATTCTAGATGTTATGAAACAATGGTGCTGGTATTTTGCATACAAATCATGTCTTGCCGAGTTCTATAAAGAGTTTTTGTGTTAACATTCTATTATACATTGACATTATTTCCTGTTGCTAGATTACAGTGAGTGAATGGATTAATAAAAGCTTAAAATATGCTGCCTTTATGAAGGCAATCCCTTCCCCAATATCTGATCAGTTGTTTGCTTTATTGTGGGTCTTCTAGTGAGCCGGTAGCGACCGGAATCGGGGAGGGCATCCAGGCCATCCCCAGGAAGGAAGAGTTCCTAATGCATCCTTTTCCTGTTTCCTGATTGAGCGACAACATCCCGGGCTCAGTGTTGCTTGCACTTTGCTGCTCTTTTCCTCTTGGAAGAGATGAGGAACTTGGGGATGTTATGAGTTGGCTGGTATTTGTTACGTTTTTTGGAGGCCGTTTCCGTTCTCTTTAAATCTCTCCCAGTGGTGATTGTCTGTCTCCTAAATCTAAAACTCCAGGAAAACAGTTAAATACAACAGATACGTTGCATATATGGGAGCTGTTGTACCTGCCAAAGGATTTTTATGTCTGCCCATGCAGGCTTGAGGTTTATGCTGCTTCTCCACACGGCATAGTCCTGACGGGGCTGTAGACCTTTTTCTCTGCTGAAATTCAGTGACGCTTACAGGTCTTGCCCCCCAAATGAACAGTGAAAGGAGAAGCGTTAGAATGGCAGCACAGTGGCGTAGTGGTTAGCGCTTCTGCCTTGCAGCACTGGGGTCCCTGGTTCGAATCTCTGCCAGGTCACTATCTGCAAGGAGTTTGCATGTTCTCCCTGTGCTTGCATGTTCTCCCACACTCCAAAGACATGCTGGGACCTTAGATTCTAATCTCCGTGAGGGCAGGTACTGATGTGGATGTGCAACTATGTAACGTGCTGCGTAAATTGTCGGCGCTATATAAATACCTGAAACAAATGAATAAGCTCATTTGTCACTCACCTTGCCACTACATGGGCACTGCAGCACAGCTGACTGGCTCTTGTCTGAGCTCTGCTATACAGGGACCACAAGAGGCTCCACAGGAGGCTGATACCCAAGACCAATGCAGTTTCTTGCATGGTTTCCAAAAATATTGCCATATAAATAAACACAGATATATATACAAGATACCAAAAAAATGTTCTTATTTTTTTATAAACTTTTTTTATGTTTTATTAAATATTTTTAGGGGGTTTTAGGAAATATTAGGTGTCTGAACAGACCCCTGATATTTCCCTTTTTTAAAATAGAAAGAGATTGAGTCCTCAATCTCTTTTATTCTGTGTCCCTTCTTATCAATGAACAGGAATCCTCTGAGTGTTCATTGATAACATGAGAACATTGTTTACTATAACTACAATTATGAATGAACAAGAGGGGGATGTAGATGTGATGTAGATTCATTCATAATTGAGGATATAGTTAACATACCATGTCCTCAATTATCTACAAACACTCAGTGATCACTGAGTGTGTGTACATTGCTCTTCTCTGACACGCTGTCACAGGAGGCTGATTGAGCGGTGTAGAGTGGAAAGTCCAGCCTCCTGTGACAGCGCTGTCTCCGCCCCCACACCACTCTGCCGGACTGTGATAGGCGGCAGATCGGTGTGGGAGGAGACGCCGGCCGCTCACAGCGCTCTCCACCGCAGCACTCGGCCGGCTGTCACTTTCTCTTCTCCCCGCTGGGACATAGAGCAGTGCCCAGCTGGGAGGAAAGAAATCAGGGATGCGCTGATGTATCGGCAGAAAAATGGCACTTTCGGCATTATGCCAAAAGTGCCATTTCCGGCCGATATGTTTCGGGAGGCCGATATATCGGTGCATCCCTAATAAAGAAATAAATACATTTAAAAAAAACTGCCTGGAGTTTATTTTATTTCATGTGAATCTGGTCAATTTCCTGTCTGAAGTTTTCATCCAACTGCACTGTTTTTCATGTCGCCACTCTCGTGGCTTTCTCAGTTTAAATGGTTCTACAAAACATACCCCTGGCATTTAGAAGTACATTGTTATTTCCCTTTTTAAAGTGTGTTAAGGCAAAAACTTTTTGTGTTTGGAGAGTTCCTCCTACTTCCTGTCGGATAAAAGATTGTCAGCAGGACAGGATGTGAGGGGAAATCTCTCAAAGAGAACACAG
>NW_017307600.1:87788-91078 GCF_000935625.1 Nanorana parkeri
AAAAAAAAAAAAAAAAAAAAAAAAATTAACAAGTGTCCCCAATTTAATCCAAAACTGAAAGGTTTTGCCTGTGCATACAATTTAATCCACTTATCCATGCGTCAGGCAGATGTTGATTGTCCAAGAACATGGTGGGAGGTGTGAAATAAAACACCATGTTCTAATTGCCTTAATCCAATCACCGTAATGCCATGCAGTCAGGGACAGATGTTAATGGTTTTAATGAGTAGGTTGAAGTAGTGAATTGTCAAATCACTGGGGTAGAGCTGTTGAAACGGGATTATTTGTGGTAACAGATGGTGTTGAAGGCCCCCCTCCACTGTCTGGGCATAGTTGTTTCAGTTTGTCATTGGTGGCCTCTTTCACACTTCTCGTGAACCAGTTGTTAGAAAGAGTCTTCAGTGTAACGAAGAGAGGGAAAATATAGTCTGGTTTTACCGACAGCCTGGTGTAAGTAGTCAGCTATACAAACATAAATCGTCTAAAATTACATTGTTTTGTTAAACAATAAAAACACATCCACATTCTATAAAATCAAAGTTCATGTCAGGGGAGTGAACCACCGCCTATAAACCAATAATATAAAGCCATGGCAACATAATAATCCCCATATAGAAACTCGGGTCCTCAAGATGCTTCCAGTTGAGTGGAGATTAGTTTGCTGGTCGCTTTTATATATGTTAGTGCCACCCTGGTTTAATATAGGAATGTGAACAGCTTCCTGAGGAGTGAGGTGTGCTCAATAGTCATGCAGCATGGGAGCACATAAAAACCAACAGACGGTGCTGCCATGCAGGGGGGGGGGCGATATCCAAAGCCAACCGCTGCCAGGACTACGCCTCCATCAAGCTGTGTTACGCGAAGAACCGATGATTAACACTATGGTGGACCAGAGTCTAATGCAGGGTGAGCATTTTTGGTGACCCAAAAGGAACATCAGCAGAGTATATAGGTCTGCTGAGGGTAGGGTCTATCATGGTGATCTGGTAAATGTCGCTCCCGAAGAGCATCTCCCTCCATCAGTGTTGCAAAACAAATCCAGTTGAATGTGACCAACTACAACTCGTTTCAAACTGAACAGCATTTGTGCTTGTTTACTAAGGAATGTTTCTATGTATGCTTTGTAAATAGATCTGTACATGGGGCAGCCATGCTTGTGCATCTAACGCTACATTTCCTGTTTGGAAGTGCTGCACGGTGACTGTGCTATATGAATTCTCTGTCTGCTTAACCTATATTCGCAGCAATTCATCAGGGATGGTTAACTACATGAATAGTAGGAAAAAAAAATTGAGCACAATAAGGTACTTGAAATTGCTGTGCCGTCTGCAGCCTGATGTCATTCCCATAGAATGTGAGTTAGAAGCCCTTGGGTTGTGCAGTGCTTTTGGAGCATGCCTCAAATGCAGGTCAGGAAAATCTTATTGACTTGAACATTACACATGGCAGTTCAACGGCTGGGTTTGGCTTGCTTTGCATTGGATGCAGCATGTTCTGTTGCATGCTTTTGAACTGCTAGAGCAGGTCAAATGCAGACTTTGCTATTCAAATGCAAGCAGCGCTTGATGTGAAATCGCAGCTTTTAAAAGGAGCACCTGCCAACCTGTGCCATTAGAAGCTGCAGCAAGTCAAACAGAGCCCTCCTCACTTCCTGTCTGGAAGACATTCAGCATTTTCAGTGCCTTTTTCCTTCCCAGCCAAACTGCCCCTGGCTTGCCCCTTTCATTCATTGGGTTTCATCATGGGCCTTACCTGGTGTAGACTGCATGCAATTGCAGCCTGCCTATAAATGTTAACGCCTCCAGACTAACAGCCACGTGCTTGCGTTGGCCGTAAATTAGGGTATGCATGGGTAGATTTTAAATCGAATGTTCGTACGAAAATTCCCATCGAAATGTTTGATAATCAGACACTTGGTGGTTGTGGTTCAACATTTCATCTGATTTTTTTATTTTATTTTTATTTAACATTTTGATTTTGGAATGAATGAGTCTCCCGAAGGAAAACAACATTCACTGTTAGAATTTCGTTCAGTTAAAACTTTTCCAACACGTGCCTTTTAAATGTTTTCATCGCCGCAGTACGATTTTGTAAAATATTTAGTTATTGTTTCTATATATAGCAACACAGACATGTAAACATCCTGGTAAGACTCTTCCCATGGAGAAATCCAATCAAAAACAGATGAGAAAGATAGATATTCATAACTTCCTAAAACAGCCACCATAAATGTCCCTTCCCTTTGGTATTTAAAACCACCCCCCCACTAGGGGTCTCAAGTATAAAAAAAAGTGAGGGAAATGACAGCCCAAAATCCCTCCCATTCCCTAAACCACCCAAAAAAAACCCCAAAAACAAACAAGATGAATTGAAAAGTGAAAAAAAAAGAAATTTTCAGTCTCATCTCCTTCCCTCATTCCTCTCCCCTCCTCCAATGGCCATGCAAAGGAGCCTCACATTCCTGGTAAGCGCAGTCAACTGTTTTACTGCATCATTGATCAGAAAGGCGAGTGAGCGTTACAAGATTGTTCTGTTCGAAATTCTAACCTGGTACCCAACTTAACACGATTTAGTAAACAAAACCATGTGATTACCACGCTGGTGCTGACTTTCTGATCACATGGCTTTGTGATTAACATAGGGTTAGTCTTCGAGTTGGCTTTGTTTCTCAGCAAAATCATTGCTTGTCATGTTCACAAAGCTATTTGCCTTTTTTTTCATGCAGATCTCAAACAAGCAGTCTACATGATGACATTGAGGCTAATTTAAGGGAAAAGTCCATTTATCCCTTATCTGAATACATTTTTCCCATGGAGGGTGGAGGCAAAATCAAACTGCCCCTTTTATAAACATACCCCCTACGACGTTCTATAAACGCCAAAGGGTGAAAGGGAAATGTATTTTTAGTAACAGGAGGAGAGTACACGAGTCTTTATATTGTACAATTGCTTTTGTAATGTACATATAATTCTTCGGATGCGGTTTCCCTACTTGTGACGCCATTATTGAAAATACTGGAAGAGTTGATCAATAATTGGTTGTATGTCCAATTTTATTTCCATCTCGCCTTGTTGCACAATTCTTTTCCAGAGCTCTGCAAAGCTTTCCAGCAAGATTAATGCAATGCAGTATTTAGTTTTGGCTTATAGCGATTTTTCTTTGTTGTGTACCTTTCCAGTGGATGGCATGAGCTCATGAATTTTCCACTAAAATAATTGCAGTGGTGTCTAGATTAATGTGGTCTAGGTTTGTGGCATTAAGCTGCAGGACCTTCCCTTCCTCTCACCCCC
>NW_017307600.1:91150-94410 GCF_000935625.1 Nanorana parkeri
TCGCGCCCTCCCCTCCCCCCCCCCCCCCCCCCCCCCCCAATTCCATGTGAATGGTTTGACCTGTTTAAGCTGAGAGACACGTTAAGTCTGGATTTTTTTTTCTGTCTCATCCAGCTGAAACCAGTTTCAGCTGGTTCTCCGGAGCCGACCGTCTTGAGTATTAATGGAAACGTGACTGACTCGCACATTGGCCTCAGACCATGTACTGCAGCACTGTCATCACCAATCGGCAAGCTCAGTGCCAGTGCAAAGACTAAAATAACAATGAAACAACTAATAATAAATGCAACATTGTTCCAGGTTTTTTTTTAGTGCTTGTATAAAATTAGGGAGCCTCCTATTTTTGCATGATTCACAATTGTTATTCTTTAGAACTCTTATGAATTGAAAATGTTTAATGTTTGAAACCGCAAATTCTGCTACGGAGCAGATTCCACTTAGTTATTCGGCTTTCATTTTCCAGCTGCAAATGTAAATTCACTTAAAGTGACATTAAACCCTCAGATTTTTTTACATAAACCAATACTGTAATGTGTGCCTTACTGTAATCCATGGTAGTTTCCCTTCTCTTTGCTGCTCTTCCTTTTAAATCCTCATGTCTTAGCTGCAAAGGGAAGTTCTCCCCCAGCATGAGGAGTGCCCCTTCCTGTAGTGCTGGCTCAGGTTGCAAACCTACACACAGACACCATGTATCCATTTCAGAGACAAGGCAGTCTGCTGCAAAACAGAAGTTCTGCCCAGCATGAGAAGAGAGAAGGATTTAAAAGTAAGAGCAGCAAAGAGAAGGGAAACAACCATGGATTCCAGTAAGGCACACATTGCAGTATTGGTTTATGTAAAAAAAATCTGAGGGTTTAATGTCACTTTAATGTTCCTTAATTTTAATTCTCTACAAATATGTAATTTCTTTAGCCTGGTTTTAAGTGCTCATTGTGCATATGTGTCATCTTTTGCTTCTCAAAGTCTTTCAGCTGAACATACCCAATCGTAAAAGAAAGGTGGTCATATCAAGGTTATCGAAGAAAACCCATTCATTTTAAAGTTTGATTTGAAATGTTTGAAGTGCATTTGTAAAGAAAAACTATGCCTTGTTTCATCCGAGAGTTAACCGCTATATGATTCCAGGAGGAGCCACTAGTTCCGGGCAGAGAACTGCAATATAATGTCACAAGTCTGCCCTGGAACTGGCATAACGCCCACCACTTGATGGGAACCTTGGCTGTAACATCATGCCGAAAGGCTGTCTTTAAAAGTTGTCCTTGGAGGACAACTTCCTTTTTTATAGCGGTGTTCATTTACTTTCACAATTACCAATACCATTTGTCCTTTCCATGACCTTTCATTTACAATATTTTTAGTTCATTTTAACAGGAATAAAAACAAAAAATAGCCCTCGCAGGGGCAACAAAATTAAAATGTATAATTACAGAACAATCAGTACAAAATAAGGGGAGGTCATCACTCTAGTTTCAGTTGCATGTTAACAAAAAAACACAAGGCCTAGACAGTAAACCATCAAATCGGCAATGCTTATATTCTATTATACTGGGTTTCCAGGAATGAGAACAGTTGTAACAAAATAAAAATGCCTGCCTGAAGAGGTTGTAGATTTTGGAGCTGCTCCTGGTTGGCTGCCTGAGGAGATTGTAGGCTTTGGAGCTGCTCCACGTTGGCTGGCTGAGGAGGTTGCAGGCTTTGGAGCTACTCCTCATTGGCTGAGTGAAGAGGTTGCAGGTCTTGGCATGCCTCCTTGCTGGCTGCAGTGGTTGTACATCTTGGAGCTCTTTTTGCTGGCACAATGTCCTCTGTGAGAAAGGCCCCCATGCTGTGTAGTCACACAGTGTTATCCATCAGCCAGTGTGGAGGAATTTGGTAGGGTGTCGGGTCCAGCTTTTTTGTTTGCTTTAACGAGCAGTTCATCAATTTATAACCAGCTAGGTGTGTCCTTTCAGATCTTTCCAGTGTGTTGCGTTGTGAAAAAAATAAATAAAAAGAAAGGCATGGAAGAAAAGGGGGGAAAAAAAACAGACATAAGGGGGTAAGGAAAAGGACTTGAGGCATAGAGGGAACAAGCTGTGGCCCTTTGAATTAGTGCTAGCTAAGGCTAGTCTGGTTCAAGGAAGGAAGCGTGTAGGTCAACCAGGTTTCCCAGATTTTAAGAAATGTTGCATGAGTGTTCCAAAAAATACTAGCCAATTTTTTATTCACCATAATCGTATTCATACTTTACCTCTTGTATAAGCTCCCCGGGTTTCCGCCAAGCCTTTGGAATCATTTAGCGGCAAAAAATAAAAAGGTGACCAGCATTTGTTGCAAGGCCATAAGACCTGGTATAGTGTGGTGTAAAAGTGAAAACCAAGGGTCATGTGGAGGAGTAACTGGGAACAGGGTCTGCATTTTTTCTTAGTAACTGAAACCGTGATGCAGCCATTCCCCAGTGCAAATGTCAAGAGAGGGACCCTATCCTGGAATAATGGCCAATGTCAATTATACTGTTTGAGTTGTTGGTTTAACCACTGGTGGTTTTAACATTTGTGAGTCTTTAGGGCCAAGTTGTATCTGGCCATTTTGCTCATTCTTGGCAAAATTGTTGTAGCGCTGTGAAGACCAGTTTTCAAGTTTTGCCACAGATTCTCAGTTGGTTTTAGGCCTGGGCTTTTACTGCACTATACCATTTTTGGTTTTCTGGCTTTAACCCCTTCATGACTGAGGCCCTTTTTTCATTTTTTGCACCCATGTTATATTCCACATTTTAGGCCTGAAAATGACATAAAACCCCCCAACATTATATATTTTCTGAATGCCAAGACCCTATAGAATAAAATGGTGGTAGTTGAAAATGTTTATGTTGCGCAATATTAGCGCAACTCCTTATTAAACCCCAAAATTTAGTGACAAATTTAATTAAATGCCCCAAAACACAACAAATTACCCATTTTTTTAATGAAATATAAAAGATGAGGTTACAACGAGTAAAACGATACCCAACATGCCCAGTTTACAGATTGCGTGCGACCGTGAAACGGCGAAAAACTGCAGTACCCCAAAAAGTCAATAAAAGACGCTTTAAAAGCCCCCACAGGTCATCAATTTAGAGATGCCCTAGAATTATTGCTCTCACTCCGGCGTGCGCGGCGATACATGTGTAGCGCGTTCGTCGTTTTCATGCGTAGGCGCACCCGACGCGTGTTTACGTGGCGACGCGGGTGCTCGCGGGACTTTAAAATTAAAATAAATCTAATAATAATAAAAAAAAATTT